>NW_010169651.1:33269-117325 GCF_000695765.1 Mesitornis unicolor
CAGGAATGAAAAATCTTTCATCAGATCAATGATTTTGGAGACTTGGTGGGTGTACTTTATGTCTCTCTTGTCTAGTAGCAGCAATTTCCGCGCAGCCTCACACCTCCTGCGCTCACCACAGGCAGCAGGGAACAAAGGCGCTCAGAAAGCAGAAGGGAGGCTGGGAAGGGCTTTGGCATTCCTTGCTGTAGCAGAGCAGGGAGGACCATTCAGCATCAGACCAGATGGGTAATTTGAGGGAAGGGCGTCATCCACAGGCACGCAGGGCCGCCCGGGGAGCCCTGGCCAGGATGGGCAGAGGCTGAGGTACACAGAGGGCAGGCAAGGGTGCGGGACTGCCTGACGACAGGTTTGAAACCTCTGCCAAACTCGGGAACCCTGAGACATAAATCAGAGTCTGGTCCCTCTCACTTTCCGTAGGAGAAACAGCATTTCTTAGCTTATGGCTAAGCGTGCGTTGGCCAACCAGAAGTGGCGCTGGTGTTTTTATCAAAACTGTGCTCACTTCAGGCTCAGCCAAGAGAGAACAATCAAGTGCTATTTTTGAGGGCGACTGACTGCACGCCCTTGGAATGAGCATCCCTAGGAGACCTCAGCTGACATCTTTTAAAGAGCCAGCAAAAATCCCAACTCAGGGAAGAGAAGGAGATTTGTTGGCTTTTTTTTGTCCTTTCAGAGAGAATGCCTTTTCCACAAATAAAAAAAGGAAAATATTTAATTAGTTCTGACTGGGTGTTAAACATACTAAAAAACAGAAGCGAAGCAGCAGCCAATGGACCCAAACTCGAAACTTACTATAGAAAACAAATACCTTTCAAATGACAAGACATAATAACAAAACAGGTATGTTCACAGTGGAAATAATATTACAGAATGCTGTTATATGCAGATTTTTATTGTCTCAAAAAAATATTATGGGGCACTTTTATTTATTTTGATTCTACTGAATTCCAACACCCTTATCTTAAATTCTGCTTGAAACTACTTTGGATTTATTTTGAACACCCCAAAATAAGCTACTCTACTGTCCTTATCATTGTTTTCTTATTTTGAGAAGCACTAGATCATTATGCAAAAATAGATAAAATAGATAAAAGTTCAGTTTTTCTTGCTGTCCTTACAAATAGTATCCTCACAATTCAAACAGAAATGAAACACATACTGGAGGGAGAGGGGGAAAAAACCAACCAATTTTCTACATTAACTCTTACTTTTGGACTGATCTAATACAGCACACAGATCATATACAAAAGACAAGATCATTTTCCAGACACTCTACAATCTCATTTAGACAAAGACAAAATGTAGACAAAGCACTTACTTGCAAGCAAGCCAACATCCCTCAGTCGCTCAGCCATTTCTGTAGAGGAAGGGCGAGGAATATTTCACATTCCCAGCAGGTGTCTCAAATAAGTTACAGAGACATGACGTAAGGGGAATTACTAGCGGGGAGGACGTGGAGGAATCTGAGCTCATCTGACATGTACAGCAAGGGTGGACCCAGAGCCCTGGTACGTGCACAGGCTGCTGCAGGTGGTGGGTTGTGAGCCCTGGGACTTCCCACGAAGGCAGCCCCCAGAGAACCCGGCTGCCAAGGGGTGCAGGGCCCTCAGGGAGCTAGAGAGGGTGCATCTGGCCACCAAAACTGATGTGCGTTGCCCACTTGTGTGTGGGCTCTCAGATGTCACAGCATCTCCTGCTGCGTGACACTCAGCATAGCAAATGCAAGGGACTTTCCCCCAGGACACCTGGTTTTTGACTTCACATGGAAGTAAGCTGACATAGCTGATGTTTCTTTCTCAGAATCATTGTAGTGATATCAACAGGGAATTTATAAACTATTTATTGCCAATGTGAAAGTCACTTAGGTCTCAGCAACCTGTAAAAGCAGTTGCTCTGACTTGCCTGGTCTCTCGTAACTTCCTTCGCATATGTTCCTTATTCTTCAATTTCTCCATTACTATCAGATTTATTTGCCCATAATGGCAGCTGTGAGGGTACTAGGTCCAGTTACAGCCCTGAATGCACCAACAGTCTCTAATTAGCACTATCAACCTGTAATGGGTTTTCTCTGTAACCCTCCCCTGCAGCTGCTTCTCCCTATTCCTCCTGAGGGCTTGGCCACTGGTACTCCAAGCCAGCTCTGATGCTTGATGGCTCAGTGATGCTGAGCTGGCCACTGTGGAGAAAGTCGTAGGAGGAAGGGCTTCCAAAAGCCTCAGCTGAGGCCTGCACACATCCATTTGAGAGCTGCGCTGTGGCCCTCAGCCTTGGTCCTTGCTGAGCTATGCTGTATGCGTGCTGTGACCAACCATGTCAACCATGTCCAACCATCACCAGTCCTGCCCAAGGCCTGGGCTTGATCTCAGTGCTTCCAGCAGCAGCCATTTGGAGTTTTCAAATGTCTTGGGCTCAGCTGGCCTATAAATGCATTGAGCTGTCCAGATTTTTGTCTCATTCAAAAAAGATATAATCTGGCAGCATATTTAACAGGAACAATACTAAGTGTGTTGCTCTTGCTTGTGATTAAATAAATTTTTATACAACCGCCTCTAAACCTGAAATTTAACAGGAAAAACTCAGAGCGAGCTTTCCCTGGCTCATCTGTTAATAGCAGTTACTTCTGATGGGACATGGGCTAGACTTTGCTGCAATTTCATGGAAAGTTCAGAGTTTAGATGACATTCAGATATCTCTGTATGTAACATACCTGATTGCAAAGGGAACCTTCGTCTAACTTCTGTGAAGGACTGCTTACCTGGAAAAACCCATCACATAGATAGTGTCCCTGGGGTGTGTTTCTTGTCCAGTTGCATTAGTGATCTTGCTAGTGTCAAGACAACTGGTTAAGATATAGGCAATATGGTCATGGCATGAAAATCTTCTCCATCTCATCAGGTGTGGATTGCTCCTCAAGCATCAGGATTTCTTGTTCTAAAAAGCCTACCTAGCAAGTTACACCTAATATATACACATACACAATTTTCTATACAATATGGATTAACCCCTCCTCAAAATACAGAAAAGTTGAGTGTCAGCATCTCTGTAAAGCCTTTTATGAAATACTAAATTCAAGCTGCTGAAATGTTGCAAGAGGATTTCTAGAGGCTATCATTCACAGAAAGTGTTTCTAAGGGTCCATGCTGGGTTTTTTTTCTGCTACAGCTTGCACCTACTATTTTATGCATCAGTAACATTTTCACAAACAGACCAAAAATACAAATGCTTATTTGAAAAATAAAAGTAGCAAGATCACATTCAATGATGAACAGAATATATTCTCTGTCTTCAGTGGAATGAACAGTGTATTTAAACATCTTCTGGCATCTGTTCCTGGAAGGAATTGACTTCACAGGTGTACCTACATACCAGCTGATACAAGGCAGCTGGTGTTGAATTGGTGGCTTTGTGCCACTCTTCAGAATTAGATGTTAAATAATAATTGCATTCACTTCAGTTACCAGTATGCGTATTTTTAACTGGCTTGAAATATGGGCTGTCATCCACACACACTTGCTAATTCAATTACAGATCATTACAAAGAGTCACTGTATTTAATCTGGAAACCGTCTCTATTTTAATTCCTTTATACCAGCACGGATGTAAGAACACAACTGCATTGAGCCTGCTTCCATAAAAAAGTGCAGTTTGTCACGTGTTGGTGACACTGGTGTAACTCACTCTGTTCCAGAAATCAGCTTGGGCCGTGCTTTTCCCTCCAGCCCGCATTGCACAGGGCAGCAGATCTCACCAGGGCCGTGTTCACAGCACTGATTGATTGCATGTGTTCAGGCACTGAAGCAGTCACGAACTGGATGGGCGAAGTGGATGCTGTGATATTTTTCACAGGCCAAATTCAGGCATAGTGTGATTTTGTGGTTGAAACAGGAACACATTAATGCTGAATGAGCTCCAAATAATGGATGTATTCAGAGTGCTGACAAGCAATTTGCCATATTGGAGTGTTACAGTCAGTCACCAGCGGCTTCCAAGAGTTACCATATACTGTAGTTAGGACAGCTACCCTGGAAAGGCACAGAGTATTTCTCTCCAAATCTTGAAATAACTTTTGTCATCACTGCACAAGCTTATCCAGCTATCACACGTGGAATGCACTGATTTGAACACTGTTAAAACACTTGTTTTTCATTGCTGTTGTCCTTGGCTGTCACACCCTCCCTCTACAAAAGGAGTCACTACGTTAGGATTACATACACTATACTATTTTGCATTCTCTATCTGCTAATAAATTAAAGATCCAACAGGAAGTTATTTTTAAACTGAAGAAGTAGAAAATACATCAGTCTATCAGCAAATTGATCTGAAATATTCCTGGTTTGTTATTATTTCATTTGACTAATGCTATGGCCCCAATTGCTCAGAATTGTCTACGTACACTGAATGCTTATTCAAGCAAACTGTCCTAATCCCACTAGAAATAACTTTGAGGCAGTTTTTCTTGCCACAAGACTTGTCCTAGAAGCAGTCTCTGTAGCACACAAGTCTTCCCATCAATGCAAGATGCCTGACTTTTAGCAGAACAACCAAAGACCCACGGCTCCTCCTGTTGGAAATCTGGCAAGCACCCGTGAGCCTTTGCTCATTCAAGTGATTTTTGTCTCTCCATATTCATCTAGTATCAGATAAGATAGTTTAACAGGTAATTTGATCCTATGTAGTATCTGTAATTGTGTGCTATTATTACTCATTCTTTCAATGGTGTGCAATTGTCTTTCCAAGGCATGGGATATCATTCCGTGTGTGACTGAGCAGATGACTCTTAAAAAGCAAACTAACGAGCACGAGAAATTGTTCTTCTTGTTTTCTTCTAAATGCTCATTTACTTGTGATTCTGTTTCCCCACAATTAAAGTGATTTGAACTTAGATCTAATCAATCCAAAGAAAGCACAGCAAATGAAAAGCCCTCAAAGAGAATGGATCTCAGTGACAATTTCATAAGCGTGTTCTCCCATTTGAACATCTTTAATGATTTGCCAATAAAAACTACAAATAGTTTTACTTTGTCCCATTCACGACAAATTAAACTTCATTGTCACAGGCTTGGGTGAAAAAATATTTTATCTTTCCTATCATTACTGAATTATCTAGTTTTTCTACACTGATCTATTAAAAGTTAAGACACATCACAGTGACCATGGCACTCTTTAATTTTATTACACACAAAATATAAAATCATCTACTTAATCAATGTTCTCATATGACATCCAGACTACTTAAAAAGCTGCTTGCAATTTTCAAAGATTATTTGGGACAATGCAGGAAAAGAGTTTTCCAGGAAGTAGTGGTAATTCTTCTTCTGTCCTATTTTTACTAAAAAATGCAGACATAAGGTGGAGAGGTGTGTGTGTATAGTGGTGTGTGGTTTCTCCTTTACAGAAAGGAGAAATTTGTAAATTAGTTTGTTCATCAATTTGGTACTAAAATTAGATTTCTGCTGTCCCAAAGTTCTTTCCACTGTAACTAAATACCACTTACAGAGGAAATAAAGGATCAAAAATTACAGTCTAGAAAATCAAATGGAAATAAGTTTTGTATTTTTGGTACTAAGGCTACTCACTTTTCCTACGCTGGCAGGAAAAAGAACATGATTATATAAGGAGAGTCTTCCATCCTCCTTTTCTTGGACTCTGTTAGCATAGTAAAACGTTTTCATTTCCAATCTAAATCAGAATTACGTAGGCTAGTAACACCTGAAGTCAACAGTATCTCTTTTAATCAGGAGTTTTCCAGATCACCAAAATGAGTTAGCTGAATGATGAAGATCACCTGCTACAAATACATCTGCTTCACATCATTTTTCTACAGAAATATGGTAAGTGTTAATTAAAATCATAAGGACTATAGAGGTAGCCACTGACAACACTGAACACATTTTAAGTTGATGGCTTCCTAAAAACCAGGCTATGTATGGGGTTGAGTTGCTCTGTAAGTGTGAGGGGAACAAATACCATCAAAAGGGGATCCTTTACTCAAATTTTGTTTATCAGAATGTGTTATCACAAAATCCCAATTTAAGGAGTGAGAATGCAGCAGGCAGAGAAGCTTCCCTGCCACAGAGAACGGAATAAAGATTTCTGTGGGTACCTAGTAAAGTTGCTATGGTCTTTTATTTGCAATGGATCAGAGCAGAGGGTCATTATTAGTTTTATGCAAAGATCATTCAGGTCCATGAGAAGATTCCGTTTCACTTCAGGGGCTTTTGTATAAAAGGAAAAGACAAATGCCTACTGCCAATAATGACTGATTAAATAGACTGTTTTGAGGGGGAATTTTATATATATATACATATAATTAATTTGGTTACACAAGATATATTTTTGTGTATTATACCATTTTTCTGGTAAGCAGAAATCATAGCATACTTCGGAGTATTTCCCATCTGACTTTATTTCATTATATCTTAACAATCATAACTAACAGAAACATGGAGCTATTTATTTTCTGTTCTGTAATAAAAAAGATACGTTACTTTGATGCCCAGAAAATACATTAAACATTCATTTATTTGTGAAAGTTTCTTTATATTATTACATATGCCTTGGTTTGGTGCATAGGAAGTGTACAGTTTAACATGCTAATTCTATTACCAATTTCAAAAAAGTATGGAGCTTTACTCTATAATAGACAGGAGATACAGGTCTGAGTTTCCCATGTATTGCTGAGTACAGATGAGATTGGAATTTAAGCAATATGCTTTATCCTTGCAACAGGTTAATTTCAGTGAGAAGTATTTGCTTAATTAGAATCAAACATAATCTTACAATCAATAAGTACAAAAAAGGAGTATTTTTTAATATGTGCAATGGCTTGTTAGTCTTTTACAATTTCTAATTACTTTTGAACTTCCTTTGGTAGCTGTGTGGCACTTTTTAAATATCTATGCTAAACTTTTCAGAAATGATTAGCAGCTCTGTGTGCCTATTCAGAGTTATCCTGCTGGGGCTCGAAGTGGACCTCTTCAAGGTAGTTAATACTGAGGTGAAATTACTAATCCTTACCAAACTTCTTCTTCCATCCAAAGATACCATATATTCATCCCAATGAACTCTGACATCTATTTTGTTCCACATCCTCAGTCACTCTGGTTATCTGGCCAAGGAGCCATAGTTATGATCTGCCTAAACATTTAGAAAAGTTTTAAATTTCACTAGGCAGCTGAGCACTTTTACAGACTTATTTATACACACAACTACATCAGGCTCACTTAATTTGCTCCACCCTATGTCTAATCAACATAATAGCTTGTTATTTGTCTTAAACTATAAGCCAAATATTTAAAAATAAAACAAAAAGAAACCACTATCGGGTTTTACAAACATGTATATGACATAATAGTTTGTGGTAATGATTTAGGTTGGAGTGGCTTGCTTGTCTGGGATTTTCAACACTCTCTCAGAACCAGTACTCAGAGACAAAGATGTGAACATTGACGATGTTACGATGAGATACCACTCCGCCCATGACGTAGTTCATCTCCAATTTCAGGATGGCATGGAAAGGTCCAACAATGGGCCTCACCTGGCGAACTACACCTGTTGGGATAGAAATAGGTTGCCATGATTACTAGGGGAATCAGAAGGATTTGGATGAGCTACACCCTGCTCCATTTCAACAAGAGAAAAACTCCTCTTCATTTTCAGTATTGCTGATGGGAAGTTATTTTATCTGTTGGATCGGTAAATGGCTTGCAAGAGAGTTTGCAAAATAAGAATAAAATATAACTTTTCAATCAAAATATCTTGCATAAGATCTAGAAAGAGCACTAAAATGTTGTTAATGGCAAGAAAAATACATTTTCTGAAATGACAATTTTTTTTTTACCTTTTATTCAGAGCAATAAACTCTTTAAGAAGTCTGACACTGTTTTTTAAGTAGGTTATAAGGACAGTTTCCCTAGGTATACCAGCACACACTTTGCCCTGAGGAGTACATAAGCATGCACACCTGGGATTGCCATGCAATTTCTGGTACCATGTTGAAAACCACATTTCATTTGGAACAGTAGAAATTATTTGTAATGACAATTACCATGCAGCAGTAAAATCAACACTTTCCCTATAAATATCTGATAACCCTAATTTGTAAATTGACCGTGTGTTGCATCGTAGATAGATAACCCCACTAGAAGTAATTGGAATGAAAGCAGGTGAGGTTAATGAAGAAAAGGGAACTAGCACAGCATCTGTCCCTGTGTCATTCCTCATGGGTGGCGGCTATCCCCTCACCAACACCAGGGGCTGATGATGAGGAAGGGAGCGGCACAGGAGAAATGAGCTTTGTCTTTTAGGACCCTAGTCTTTTTGGTTTGTTTTACACAGAGGAGCCCCAGTGCTGGGGCACAGCAGGATGGGAACTGCTGGGGGCTGAGTGGAGATGGCAGGGCAGGAATTCTCCAGCCAGGCTTGTCCCAGCACCCCAGCCAGGCAGCAGGGCAGGCCAGGAGGCAGCCGCGTTCAACCAATGGCCCAGATCATTCATGTTGATGACACAGGCCCAAAGCTAAACTAGGAAGGCAACATGTGGGTCAGGTCCAGAAAAAGAAGACACACAGCTGTGATGGAGCTGGAAACCAGCTCTTTTCCAGCACAACTCTGAGGAGAGTGTGGGAGACGACACTGGTGAGGCCCATGTGGGCCGTAATATCAGTGCCTTGACACCATGTGGCTGAACAGAACAGCATTACAGCTTTAGACCTACACAGAAGAAAGGCAACGAGAGCTTTGTCATTGACTCCAAAGGCTCAGGATCAGATGCTAAACATGTTCTCACCTCACAGTTATTTTCTAGGTCCAGTGTTATTAGAGTAGGGAGCTATCAAATGGCTCACATCTGAAATTATGTATCCAAAAGGTCAAAATTGTGTATACCCAAGATCAGCCAGCAGGCACAAGGAGCCTGAAAGAGACCCCTCCTCAGACCCCTCCTTCTGACAACTGTCTTATCTGCCAGGGCATTCGATTTAGAAGGAAATACACAGTTTAATAAAAGATTATTTAAGATATATTCCTTCTGTGTGCAGGGGGTTATGTTTCACAAGCAGGCAGCACACCAGCACCCTCCTCGAGTCCCAGCCAAACTCCTACAGCAGTCCCCTGCAAACACATTGGCTTGAGATCCAATGGGAGAGATAAAGGTTTGCTTATGCAGCCTGTCAGCACCTTTTTCTAAGGCAGTGACGACATTACAGTTTTGTCCTGTTTAAATACCAACTAATATCTTCAGCATGCACTAAAATTGAAAACTTTTCACCACATTCACTTTGCTTGCCATATTTGATGAATACACTTTCTAAGCATCCTTCCCCCTACAATTTATACGTACATACATACATATATATATATATTTTTTAAAGTTTTCTTGGCTACTCTCCTACACCTTATAAAAATGAGTCGGCTTAGCAGAAGATATATTGAAAAATAAAAGCCTGGCTAAAATTTCCCTCTCTTTAGGGTAGCATTTAAAGCATTTTGCTAACAACACATCACATTATTGCAGGCAGTGCTTTAACTGACAACCACAGAAACACACAGCATTGGAATAATTCAATGCTGGCAAGCTGTTTAACCCACCCTGTTAGCAGCTCATGCAGTGATCACCAAGCCTCAGATGGCAAAGGTTGCTGTTTCCATTTAGCAATCTTTTTATAGCGTGCTACACTTCCTTGCTCTGTTTTAGTAGAGTCGGCTCTAGAAGTAGGATTGAAAATTGTGGGTTTTTTTCTGACGTGATGCAATTCTACTGAAGATGGTTCATGCCACAGTATGGCATCTATTCATACATTATTGATATAGCATTCAAAGCAGTTAATAATTTCCTTGTTCTTGTTTGGATGCATTCTGCTAACAGGCAAAAAACCGGAACATTTATTTTCAAGGTGGAACAGGGAAACACTGTGAGCCATGTGGCAGTACTTTTCTACGCAGTTCTCTTGCTGCAGTTTTAAAATCAAGCCTAATAATGACCTAAAAAGCAAATGCTGCACATGTAAAGGCAGCTATATTGAAGCAAGAAATTGAAGGAATGTACAAAGAAATACAATACTCTCACAACATTTATTTATCCAGTTTGTTGTGTCAATGTCCTGGATGGTCCTGAAATGACCACCAGTGCAAAAGAACTATTTTCCTTCCTCTCCCATTAAATAAATAAGATGATGCAGTCAGATGGGTTTGCTTTACAGCATGTATATTTAAAAAAATGTAATTCTAAATGTGCAGAAGAAAATAAAATAGTAAGAAAAAAAACCCCTTGAAATATTCTACTGGACATATGATAGGAACACATGATTTTTTAGCTTTTGGAGATTTACACATCAAGAGATTCCATTTCCATTCTCCTGGTGAAAAGTGCTAATATTGAAAACCTGAGCTTTTTTCTCCACCAAATTCAAGGACAAATGCAGGCAGAAACCATGCAACAGCAAAGCTGCTCAGAGCCTGAAACCTGGCCAGACATTTAACCAATTCCCAGTGATACTCTTGCAGTGGTCCTAGGCCTTGTCTCAGAAATGCTGTGAAAAGCTACCTGCTATAATGTGTCACTGCCTTTTGATGTTATCTCTGGCTGATTCTCTAAATCCTGTGTCTTTCATGTCAGGTAGGAGGGAGGTGCAACAATTCTTGACCCAAACATGACCAGCAGTGCCTTGTGCCTACTCTCACAAACAGATATCTGAAAAACCTTGAGCCTCAGGCCTGGTACATGTGATTCACATGCATGCTCAATGAATCAGACCATATCTGAAGACTATTTTGCACACGACACATTTGAAGATGCCATGTGTAATAATTCTGGATGTCTTTAAGGGACATGGAGTTATCACTTACTGCAACATTTGCATAAACATGTTGTTCCACTGTGCCTTTTGGCAGACTAATGCTGGGTCCAGATTTGTGGTCTGGCATCCTTCAGCACTTATAGCTGAGTATTAATTAAAAAACATACTTTATAATAATAGGAAGGTTACAATTTTTTAAAGTACTGAAAAGTCAGGAAATGTAGAAATTAAGCAGCTGCTGTTTGGTCTCTTTTTACCAGTCTAAATCTAAAGTAGCTGGATGGAGCCACTCAAATTTGACTTGGTCCTGGATCACTACAGCAGTACACACTGTCTTGTGAGTCTGTCTCCATAGGATGGCAGAAGAACAATGGTGTTGCTCATTAAGTGACCTGAAAATAGAGTGCTCTCAAATACCATCATCAACTGGTGCTCTCTGGGACCAAAGCTGCAGATGCTACAGTTAGTAAATGAGGGGAGTTTATTTAAGCAAGTTAATTCAAATCCTTTTCCAACAAAATTGCATTTCAGCTAGGTTAGCATTTTGCACAAAAAAAAGCCAGGAGAATATTTGCCTATGTTAAAACAGGGTGAATCACTGATAATTAATGAACAAGGAGATTTGCACTACTGCTGAATCCCATGTGCCAGGCAGCCTTGAGCATCCGTCTACAGACACATCTATGTGGGAGCTGTTACCCTCAAGTCTGACGTGCTGCTGTTGCTGTTTATACTCTTTGATTCATAATCTGTGACCCCAGCACAAACCCAACCTACAGAAAACCCTGTCACAGGCCAGGCCGACTACTTTCCAACAGCTCATCTTTGTTTGGTTTTGCTTTTTTTGTTAACTGAGCAGAGATGTTATTACACGTCCCAAATCTGCTTGCATATCTTCATGGTTTGCTGACCTTCTCCTTTTAGAAAACAATGGTAAGACTTCTTTTTCTTGCACACTTTGCCCTTATTGTAAACAGGATCTAGGCCAATCCTTTCCATCTGCTGAACTGTGTAAGCAAACAGCCTTGGCTTAAGAGGCAGTAAGTTTATAGATGTCACAGTTATGTCTGCAGTGATTGACTGACCACAGAACAGAACTTTAAAGCTCTGTAATTAATACACTGAACTGCTGTCTTGCCCTGTTTCTTCTTCTTTCATGTTTCATATTTCAATTTTGTCTAAGGTAAAAGTATGTTGTTGTGCACAGTGAAGACATTAACGTAAATAATATATAACACTTATTTTCAAGTGACAATAATGACAACCACCAGTATCTTAAGAGTCACTGTCATTGGATTATTGAGGCTGTGCTTATGAAAGATGGGATAAATAAGACAGCAAGGTTAATATTGTTAATCTTCCTAAGCCTTTCAGCAGAATTTCTATTATCGTAATCAGATGCCACAGGTATTCCTTGGCTTGTCTATACCTCTTTAAGATATCATTACATTTCTCTGCTTTGAAATATGTGAGACCCTTAGGCAATTCACCTCTGTGTCTGGTTTCTGCTTGTATTTTTGCATTATGCAGCTGATTTGCTAAGAAGCTCCATTTTGATCTTAGGAGAAACACTGCCGTTTTCTTACCACATGAATATACTCTGGATGACAAGTCCTCAAGTTATCATGCATTAAAATTTTGTCTCCAGAAATCCAGACTCCTGATTCTGACTTCTGTGATAAGCTCACTGCCCAGTATGCCAAAGGAGCACTTCAAAATACTTAAAAAACCCCAAACAACTTCTTTGGTTTTGCCACTGCTAACCAAAAAATCTGCAGCAATTGCAGTTGCAATGAATCTGGATCACTGTGTTCCTTACACCTCTTGCTGAACTCTGCATTTGCATTTTCTCTAGAGAAAGTTCCTCTAATGGGGATCTCCAGAGTTTTCAAAAAAGTAAAGCAGAACCAATGCAGCTTATTTTCACACTGGCACTAGAAAAGGCTGGTTTGTGTTGGTAGAGAGGATGTTATATTTTCTGTTCCAGAGGTGAAGGTTGCAAGATTTTCCACAGGGATTGATTCTTGAGTCTAGTCAAATATTTAAATCTGTACCATCATAAAACACAATACAAACATAAGTTGTACACATTCCTCAAAAAGAGGAATCTCAGATAACCGAAACTTTTAAGGACCCCCACAAAATCAAGCTGAGAAGTGCTAGTGGAGTGGACAAGGGATCAGAAGCTGAAAGGAGAAGCAACAGGCACAGCTGGTTACTGGGGAGCTGTGTCTGATGACTGCTGGAAGAAGAGGGGATGTGCTTAAGTAAACCTCCTCTTGCCTTACCTGCATATGCATATGCAGGCATATGTATTTGTATATACATAAACAATCCAAATTCCTGCCAAATCAAAAGTTGTTCTTCCGAATAACCCATGGGCTATACTCAGGAAAATACAATAAACACAGTTATCAAAAATGTGATCAATTCCCTCAACCATATTTCAAGCTTTGTGTTAAGTAACAAGCACAAGGGCTCTTTTCCTCTCACCACCTTCCCATCTCTTCCCCCATACATGGAGTTACAGCTGTATTGTTTTGTTCCGGTCATCACAAGCCAAAGGATAGTAACAAAACTACCTTTTCTTTTTTTTTTTCTTCCTTTGTGCTCACAGCAAGCACCCAGTCTCCTTTCTGTTATTCTTCTCATGTGGCAAGTTAACAGAGACATGTGGCTTTTTACTATCAGTTGAATTCTACAGTATTGCCGCTTTTGCATCAGTGCAAGACTTCACACTTGACCTTATAGGCAGGTACTAATTTAGCCAGTTTTTCTGAGAACAAAAAATTTAACTAGGAAAAATTGCTGGTTTTTTTTTTAACATTGTTTAATTGTATGACCTGTGGTCAGCTAAAAACTGACCACAAACTGACTAAACCTGGGATGTATGATGTGTCATTTCTAAGACACCGTGAAGTGCTGAAAAGAACAAAAATCCACTTTTCTGAATCATTAATCTGCAGTTAATGTATTCATCCAGTCCTAAACAGACCAAAACACATCTTTTTATTCATTCTGAGATCTTTTTTAAATTAAACATTCTGTAAAAAGTAACTAAAATACTACGAATGGGATGTACATTTGAAATACCAAAGACAGACAAACAAGTCTGAGCATAGCTCATTGTTCACTTTTCCTTCAAAGTAAGAACACACTGCTATTAATTTTTTTTTCATGTTTGCAACCTGGCCATGCATTATTAAAATTAACTTCCATGAATCAGAAACTAATAGGACAACTGAGAATTAGTCTTCATTCACTCTACTGGAAGTGGAACTACTGACCATATATATAAAAAATAGTATTTTGCATTAGTTAGAATTAACTGCAACTTGCTATATGAAATATATGCATTATTATGTGGTATTAGAATGTTAATATCAGCTCCATTGTAAAATATAGTCATAGACAGCAAAGGGTCTAAGAGGTGAAGAAAGGTAAAGAATCTCCCAGGATCTTCTTGGTAATTCTTATGTGTGATGATGTTTCTTTGCCGCTGATGCACAGCCTGTTTCAGTGGCTTCCTGGGTCTGAGATCCCCAGGCAATTTCTGATCAAGTACACCCCAGTAAGGCAGGCAGGAGAGCAGGGTCGAAAAGCTGAGCAGGGTATGAGACTTAACAAGTGAGAGGAAGGAATACATACTAGGGCTGAAAAATGCATAGGTTGTTCATGCAGAATGTGTGACATTTTGGTAGCAATATACTCATTTCTATTCCTCATGAGATAAATAAAATCCCATGTGAGATGCATAAGAGCTCAAGAAAATCAGTTTTTCCCCTGTATTTCCTTATCTGCGGTCTATGAGTCTACAGATCTGATTGTAAGTGAAAGCTGAAGTCCATCACAAAATGTGCCCCTTTTGAAAAAAATCACAGGAGGGTTTGTAAAGAGAAAGAGCTATTACATGGTGAGAGCTAGTGCTGTTTTCAGATGGAACTTTTGGGCTTAGCTGCTAGTGACACGTACAAAAGAGATATTTCAATAACACAAAAACCACCCTATAATTTTTCTTCTATTTTCTTTGTGCTTTAAATGGATACTTTGAACATGAAATTATTAGTTTGGAAAAAAACAATTACCAGAGATATGGTGAGAGCTGTGGAGCTGGAGCCTAAATTCAATTGAAACTCAATTAATTTATTGGAATTTATATTAACTTCCAGATATTCTCAGCTTATGTTCTGAAGTCATACATAACAGAATCATAGAACCATAGAATGGTTTGAGTTGGAAGGGACCTTATAGCAGCCTTTCAGTACTTGGAGGGGTAGAAAGAAAGCTGGAGAGAGACTTTTTACAAGAGCATGTAGTGATAGGGCAAGGGGCAATGGCTTTAAACTAAAAGTGGGTAGATTAGAAATAATGAAGTCCTTAACTCTGAGAGTAGTGAGACACTGGAACAGGTTGCCCAGAGAAGTTGTGGATGACCCTTCCCTGGAAGTGTTCAAGGCCAGAATTTGGCTGTTCCTGGGTCTCTATTTCCCCACAAAAACACTCTGGTTCTAGCCGCCACAATGCAATGGTAACTACCCTTTTTCAAGCAATGGATCTTTGGGAATCACAAAAATAGTCTTTAAATAATCTGCCAGTCTGTGTCAGGCCATGGGTACGGATGATAATGTACAAAGGACAAACATAGGCTCTCTCCTAACGTTAGCAAACTTCTTTAATCCCATGTGGATGTTGCAGTAACAAAGCTGAGAGATTATCTCAGCCTCCTGGAACCTAAAGCCATTGCATGGCTATTAAAGGAAAGTAGCCCACAACACTGGCACGCTAATGGTAATGTGTGGTGAACAACTTTTTGTCAGGGAAAAGCATGTTTCTGAGTTTCCCTTAAGCAATACAAGAAGACTGATCTCCTCATGTTAATGCAAGATCCTGGACTATAATTTCAAGAGGCCTCAAGGCCTCTTGCTTTATACTGCTGGCCAAGATTTTAAAAATTAAGAGTAAACACCTCAGATGCATCAGTGTTACTTAAGAACCTAGTCATAGTTTCAAAAGAGATGTTCAGGTAACTAGGAAGTTTAGGACTAGGAAAACTGTCATTGCAGTGGCTATTTTAAAAGGCAAAGTTAACAGGATCATTCCAGAAATGAGAGAGAGAAAGAAAAAAAACAAACCAGCTGTAAGTAAATTCTTTCTTGGATCAAACCAAGATTTGAATACCAGACCATCTCAGTCTACAACATGTAAATACATATCTATAGTGTGAAGCCAAAACTATACAGCCAAATTGGTTTTTTGGCTCTGTAGACCTCAAGTCAAAGGAGTTGTGTTAAAATTTGTAAGAAAAAAGTTATTTCGTATTCAGTATTCATTACAAATATTCAAAGTTAATCAATAAGGTTAAAATATAATTCACATCCTGGTCACAAGTAGAAAACATATATTTCAGGCTATTTTATCTCTTTTTTTTCTGTAAAAAGCTTTGGAGCTCTGCATATGTTAAAGTTTAATTAAATTTCTTTCCTAAAGGCTGCTCTTCATTCCAAAAGTTTATGCCAAAGTAATGATTTTCAGTGATTAAATTGCTCTGCCAACATAGTTACTAGAGTACTCACTGACCTACACCATGCCAGGGGAGAAGTGAAGTGAATCAACTGTTGAGTAATTGCTTAATGTATCCTAGCTTTGAAAACAGAATGCTTCAAATATTGCACAGTAGGGAATGACTTACTGCATTTGGTATAGTGAAAGCTTTTCCTTCAGTAGAATGAAAGTTTTTCCTTTTGTAGCAATCCAGTCCTGTCATGTTTTCAACATTGCCACAATCCAGAATCAGAATAACAGAATGGTTGAAGTGAGAAGCACTTCTGAAGACCCCTGTACAACCCCTTGCTCAAAGCAGAGTCACCTAGAGCATGCTGCTCTGGGCTGTGTTCAGCCTGGTTTGTGCGGCCAGGTTTTGGCTTGGTAGGGGGCATAGGAGTGACTTCTGTGAGAAGCTGCTAGAAGCCTTCCCATATATCCAATTGGGTAAATGCCAGCCAGCTCCAAGACAGACCCCTAGATCTTTCTCTGCAGAGCTGCTGTGCATACTGGTACATAAGGGTTATTGCTCTCCTGGGCAGGACTTTGCATTTCCCTTTGTTGAGCTTCATGAGGTTCCTGTCAGCCCATTACTCCAGACTGTTGAGGTCTCTCTGAATGGCAGCACAACCCTCTGGTGTATCAACTGCTCATCATGGTTTTGTTTCCTCTTCAGACTCGTTAAGGTGCTCTTTCTCCCATTGTCCAGGCAATTAATGAAAAAATTTGCCCCAGTATTGATCCCTCAGATAGACCACTGTTGACTGGCTGCTAGCTGTGCTGCTCATCACAACCCTTCGGGCCTGGCAGTTCAGCCATTTTTCAGTTTACCTCACTGTTCACTTACCTGGTCTACATTTGGTTGCCTATGGGGATATTAAAGGAGATAGTGTTGAAAGTCTTACTAAAGTCAAGATAAGGAACATCAACTCTTCTTCTCTCATTCACTAATCCAGTCATCTCTTTGTAGGAGGCTGCCAGGTTGGTCAGGCATGATTCCCCCTTCATAAATCCTTGCTGACTACTTCCAGTCACCTTCTTGTCCTTAATATTGTTTGGAAATGTTTTGTGGGTAGATACTTGCTCTATCACCTTCCCAGTGACTGAGGTGAGTCTGACCAGCCTGTAATTCCCTAGATCCTCCTTCTTGGCCTTCTTGAGGTTGGAGTGACATTTGCCTTCTTCCAGACCACAGGAATGAATGTCTGATCACCACAATCTTTCAAAGATAATAGAGAGTGGCCTCACAATGACATTGGCCAGTTCCCTCAGCACTTGTTGGGGCCTCCCATCAGCTTCTTGGTACTTGGACTTGGGTATGTTCAGTTTGCTTAAATGTTCCCTAACCTGATCTTCCTCCACTGAGGGCAAATATTTCTTGCTCCAGACCTTCCTATTGCTCTGAGAGCCCTGAGACTCCTGAAAGCCAGTCTTATCAGTAAAGAATGAGACAAAGAAGGCACTGAATACTTCAGCTTTCTCTATGTCTTTTGTCACCAGGTCTCCTGCCACATTTGCAAACAGGCCCACGTTTTTCCTAGTCTTCCTTTTGCTGTTGATGTACTTGCAGAAGCCCTTCTTTTTGCCCTTCACAGCAGGGGCTGTACCTCCACAGGCAGTCTCATAGGCATTACGTTCCTCCAGTACTCTCTAGTTCATGACTGTGCCTAAAGGCACAATCTAGCTGTCAAATGCAGGCACTTCCCAGACCACCAGATGTCTGCTGACTTCAGAAAGTTAATGTACACCTTAGATTTTTCCATCTCTCAAAAGCTAAACAGTCCTTTTCATTTTCTTTTTTTTTGTGAAAACTATTTGTATTTCTCAAAGTAGGCTCATGCTATGTGGTGCTCTATAGTTTCTGATATAATCTGTTTTATTAATAAGTGGCTGCTCTTTGGAAAATGAAATATTTCTTGGTAATCATCACTGCAGGCATCAAATCATATACATAAAAATAGCTCTGAAGGTATCATTAATCCTTGAGCTGCCACACCTGACAAACATAAATCTGGTTAAAGGATTCAGAAAACTCATTAATCAAGATACAAGTACTGAAATAGATTTCCTCTTGCTTTGAAGTGTATTGCGCTCATAACGTTGTGAATTAGACCTTCATTCAAGTTTGATGGTGAACACGTCACAAAATAATAGATTGGAGAATCAAGTTAAAGTTGGATGTTAACAAGATTTCCATTCTGATGGAGAACTGTTTCACAGGATGTGCCTGGCTATAGATATCTTTGCTGAAGTATCTGAGGACAAGATATTAAAACCTATGTACTTTTCAAACATGGACCTCCCAGATCTTTATGAGAAAATGGCCTAATTTTCAACTGTTGAGCAACCAAGTGCTTCTAAGATTCTTTAGAAGTCAGTTTGGACACACAAAATTGCACTTTCATAAACTACATGACACTCAGGGCAATTTCACTGTTGGTTTAAGCTGATAAAAAATAGTAGTCCTGCTATATCCTCTACTGCTCCCCTTGGATTAACATCTGAAAGAAAAAAACACAAGCAAAAAACAAACAAGCAAAAAAAAACCACACACAAAAAAAAACCAAACCCCAGAATAACCCAAAATGTGGCTTGCTGCACAAGCACTAATGCTGGCAACAGGGAAAGGGACAGAGTGTTAGTTCAGAGGTAGACAGGAGAGGGAAATTTCTCTTTCAAGCACCAACAAAGCTCCAAATAATTTCATAAAACCCCAGTGTTCCCTATGAGGGAACAGAAAGGCAATGTTGACTTAGGTACTGTAAGAGTGAGTATTGTACCAGTGGCATAAAAAGGACTCCTCATGACTTGGGCCCGTTGGTGCAGTGCTGACCGCAGTGTCATGTTATCTCAGGAACAGGTGAAAATGCCTCTGTCCCCAAAGCAATTCAATAACTGCTACCCAAAACTGCAGCTCAGAGCTGTACTGTGTACTTCTCTGAGAGGTAAGGCAAGACACCCCTCAGAAAAACACTAGTGTAACAAGGAGGGCCAATGACCAGAGGAAGTTTAGGTTGGATATTAGGAAAAAATTATATACTGAAAGGGTTACCAAGTATTGGAACAGGCTGCCCAGGAAAGTGGTGGAGTAGCCACCCCTGGAGGTATATAAAAGATGTGTAGATGTGGTACTTAGGGACATGGTTTAGTGGTAGACTTGGCAGTGATAGGTTTACTGTTGGACTCTATGATCTTAAAGTTGTTTTCCAACCTAAATGATTCTATGACTCTATAAGCAACAGCTATTGCTCAGATCTCTCCTATACTCACAGTATTTATTGACCACTGTAATCATTTATAAACCACATAAAGGCTCTCCAAACAATTGTGTCTAAAACTCCCCAAGTACTCATCCCCTTTGAAGTTTTCACCTAGGGTGCAAGTCTTACTTTAAGTTTAGTTTAAAAATGTTTGAATCTGCTTCTCTTTTTGCCTTTTGTTTCACCTCTGAAGGAAAAAAAAAGAAAACGAAAACTACAGTACAGGAATTACATTTCAGTATGAAAAATGATCTTTCTGATCAGTCTTACTCAACAGATCAGAAATTTGGGATTCAATTTATTAAACATGCTATCCTTCAACCACTCAACGAAGTTTAATTTCATTAACACTTGGGCTTCTCTAGAAAGCTTTGATTGCTGAAATGCATCAAATAAAGATGCAATAAAGAGGCTTCACAGTATTAATACATTTTTTGGCCAGAATGAAATGGTAAATATTTTCAAAGCTATTATCTGTCATGTTGGATCATATGGAGCCTTGGTATTATGAAAGAATTAAAAACAACCTTTGATTTTACTGAGGTTTGGCTAGTTTACAAATACTATGATCTTTATTAAGGATACCAAATAACTTCAGAGGGATGTGCTCTTATCTTGGTTTGGCAAATGTGAAGTGCTTTTAGATCTCTGGTTTGCCTTCCAGCCAAACCTCGCACTGGGTTTTAATGTTGACAATGCTGTGAAACCACTCATGCCTAAAACGCAATAACTGTACTTGAAGTAGCCTCATTAGAAAATAGTTTCCACCATATATTTTTTATTCCTTCCTGTTTCACCTTTGACAATGTGACACACTTTATGAAGTATAAGAGCCTTACATATTACAAAAAAATAAGTGGAAAAACTTCAAGGATGAATGTCAAAAATGTGCAAAATCACATGTATCAGCCTCCTGATACTTGATTCCCACTATCTTATTTACAGGGGGTTTAGTGTCCATCACAGTACGTCATCACGTACATGCAATCTCTCCATTTAGTGAGAGTGACTTAGTTTACCCTACCTGTCTCACGACCACATTATTAATTTTCAGCCAAGCTTTGATACAGTAACGTATCCATGACACCTGGGCAATTAATTATTGTAACCCTAAGCATTTCTTGGCAAAGAGCCACATTATGGCACACAACTCGATATGGCTCTGTGATTCAATTTACCGTGGAAGAAAAAGTACCTAATCCTGAGGATTTGACATGAAAGCCCTTATATAGCTGCTCAGTCATCACCTAGAGGCGACAGCTCTGCTGGTATTGTTAGTAGAACTTCTGACGAGGGAAGCTTTCTGAATCTTAATGTGTGTTAATCCCTGATGAAATTCACAAAATAAGGCTGAAATAAGGGGTCACTTCACCATATTTGACCCCTTTAAAAATAAAAGAGTGGGTTTTTTTTTTAGGCGAGCTATACATCTGTGCATCACAGGGAAAGATGTACGATACACCTTGAGTCTCTTATCTTCCGTCTCCAGTTTTACAGAGTGTTTAGATGCTACTGCAGGAATGAGAAGCCTGCTATTAACACACAAACTCAGGAGCAGCAGCAGAAGCAGCTGAATGAGTTGTACAAGTATTTCATACTTGGGAGATCCTCAGAAAAGCAGGTCTCTGACCACTCTAAACCAGAGCAAAGCACCTCAAGAGACTGAATTCACACAGACATCTTTCAGAGGAATTGCTATAGTATGTTTCTCGGTGTACTGGATTCCAAATCTGGCTTTATTTGCTCATTTATGTAACATCTCAGCCCACTGCTTAGAATAAATACCAAAAAATACATGCTATGTAATCTGAACCAGGGACCTTAGGCAAGTCCCCTTAGCTGTTCCCTGACTCAGTCTATTTCTTTCCCAAGTTGGTGGCTTTTACACTTCACGCCACAGTCCACAAAAGTTTGTCTGAGTTGCTGTGTGATTTGTCTGCTGGCTTTATGGAAACTGTAACCAAAGGTGGTCTCTACAAATGTTTTTGTAATACATTACGTCTTCCTACCTGAGGGGTGAGGTGAACATTGATCAAGGAGGAGAGTTTGATTAACTAGACACTTGCAATGTGCTAGCATGCAGTTTGGCGTTAGAAAGGTTGTTTTACTCAAGCACGAGACTCATTCTCACCCGAAAAATACCTTCAGCATTTCTCAGATACAAAATGAAAATTCACCTCCTGCTTGAGTTGCTTGTTTGCCTCCAGAAGAGCTCTCCAGCCTGACATTTTTTCTGGAGGGGAGGGAGGGTGTTGAGAGATTTGACTACAGAACAGCACAGTCATCAGCATCCCAAAAGGGCAGGTTCAGGCAATAAATCTAGGATCCCGTTTACCAAATGGCTTCTGGGCACCCTCATCTCAAATGCACAGCTACTAATTTCGACAGGGCAACATGGCATAGAGGAAAACTCATAAAATATTCTTTGCTGAGGCACTCCTCTTGTGAAAGGAGCAAGCCTAGATGAAAACAGAACAAAGATACTGAAAGGGACTGTGTCTTTTTTAATGTAAGGCTGCAACAGCCTGTTGAAAAACCTGCTGAATTATGTCCCTGCTCTGTGGGGTCACTGTGAATGACTGGACAGCATCGGTTTTGTATTGCCAGACACCATTGTCGTTCCATGCTAATGACATTATAGTCATGACAAAAGGTGGCTATTGTTGCTTACTTTCCAGTAAGAGGATCCACAAGGGGAGATAATGTATGTTCACACCCCTGTGAAACCCGGAGCTCTCCTGGATGTCCTGGCTCTGCCTACACCTAGACTTCATTTCCCCACAGAAAACCACTTGTAGGTGAACTGCTACTTTCACTATCACAGCCATGCCAGGAAGCCCAGATCAGTCCAGGGATCTCATTATGCTAAACAAGGTAACAAATGCATGATAAGAGCCAGCCAGCCTCTGGCCCAACGATAAAGAGTTTGGAGCAACAGAAGACAAGGGAGAAGCAGAGAGGAATGTGAAGGTACTTGCCCGGCACTGCAGAACAGGTCCAGGGATGAAGTTCAGAACCAAATCTTTTGTAATCCAGTGACTCTGAATTTAATGTCAGATCACAAAAACATTCGTGTGGCAGACTGTGAAAACTTTGCCACACTGGAAATGGCCAAACTACTTATGAGATACAGAACTACTACCCCTGTGCTAAGGACAGGTTTCCCATTTTTGTTTAGCTTCTGATAATGTTTTAAAGTTTCTTCCCAGCCTTTGGAACATACTAAACAATTATAATACCATAGTAGAAATGAGACTACTAATAAATCCAGTGTTATGCTATCAGTAGTTGAGACATTTTTTTATGGTTCAAAGGTAACATGATGAACTATCACATGTGTAAAAGACGCTGCAAAGTCAGGACAGAAATAGCAGTGAAATCCTTACAAATACGAATAGAGAGCAGTAGCACATACCTGTAAAATTACAAGCAACCCTTGACATCAGTTTAATCAAGCACCAGCACAACACCTCTGAGAAGCTATACAGGTACAAGTAAAATTTATAATTGTATTGGCTCTGGGTGCTTTTGATAAGAATAGTACCATTCTGCTTAATAAGCAAGAATATATGTTTAGGTTAGTATCAAATGTGGTTTGGAAGGTTTCAGCCTATCAAAACTACTTTTAGCTGCATTGCAGAATTTTAAAATCTTCCTGAACTTTACCAAGACTACAAGGTGGTATTGCAGTCACCTAAGGAAATGAACGCATAGCTGAGGGGGAAAATGTTTTATAGTATCTGATAATACCTTAGGCATTGATAGGACATTTTTCTACAGGTTGAAAATGCATTCTTCATTTTTCACTGACAGCTGGTTAAAGGAGGAATGCAGTGAAAAGTCTATAAAAGCTTTGGAAAAAAAAAGCTGGATAGATCTGCACTGTTTTTCTCCTACCCATGCTACTAAGTGATGTGCAGCTGTTAACAGTAGCTTTTGGATTCAATACCACCTTGGCCTGTAACCACACCAGGCAACAGAGCGTCCGCAGCACATCTTGAACCAGGAAAGAATGGGGTTTCACATCTTTTTAATACAATAGGGTAGAAATATTGGGAGCAACTTTTTACACAATTCTTTTTCTTCAGCTTGCATGAAGTCTGTACACTGTCACTCCAGCAGGCTGGCTTTCATTCCTTCTCTTCTGCCAGAAGATACTTTCTGTAGGTCAGCATAGCTAGTTTTGGCGTCTGTTCTTCTTTTGGCTTCTACATGTCTGATACTGCCAATCACTGATTCTTATTTGATATATTTTCTTTCCTAGATTTTGCAGTACTGTCCTTGCCTCTTTCTTCTCCTACCTTTGTGGCTGCTCCTTCTACATCTCGTTCAGGAGATCGTGTTCTTTCTTTTTCAAACATTCTCTGGGGCAGCTCTTTCCTGTTTCTAGTTTCTTTATTTTCCTTCTTTACAACCTGCTCCTACACACTCTTACATCCTCCTATGACCTCAGCTGCTACCTCTCCATCAACTAATCACAAACCAGCCTGATCAGCCACTCTCCATTCACTTCATATTTCTCAGCTTCACTAACATCTTCTCCTTGATGTCTCAGTGTCAACTTAAAGGGATAATGGCTAAAACTGATAGAATCATAGAGTTATTAAGGTTGGAAAAGACCTCTAAGATCATTAAGTCCAACCAGCAACCTTACACCACCATTCTCACTAAAACATGTCCCAGAGTGCCACATCTGCATGTTTTCTGAACACCTCCAGTGATGGTGACTCCATCACTTCCCTGGGCAGCCTGTTCCAATGCTTGACTACTCATTCAGTAAAGAAATTTTTCCTAGTATCTAATATAAACCTTCCCTGACACAACTTGAGGCCATTTCCTCTCGCTCTGTCACTTGTTACTTGGGAGAAGAGACTGACCCTCACCTCACTACAACCTCCTTTCAGGTAGTTGTAGAGAGCGATAAGGTCTCCCTTCAGTCTCCTCCAGACTAAACAAACCCAGTTCCTTCAGCTGCTCCTCATGAGACTTGTGCTCCAGACCCTTCACCAGCTTCGTTGCCCTTCTCTGGACACACTCCAGAAACTCAATGTCCTTCTTGTAGTGAGGGGTCCAAAACTGGACATAGTATCTGAGGTGAAGCCTCACCAGTGCTGAGTACAGGGATGACCGACTCTCTTCAGTCCACAATTCTGTCAGTCCTCACTTCTGTAGCTCCATCTCTAACAGCTCCTCCCACTCTCTAAACCTACCAGAAGAAACCCATAACTTTTAATTTTTGTTAGTATTACACTTTTGAGAGCATCTTGTTCCTTTCCATTCACAGAAACACAGCTTAGATGCAGGTCCTTTTAAGGGCATTGTCTCTCTTCTTATTTGTGACAACCTAGCAAGAAACTGTTTTACCAATGCAGGACCTCTACAAAAGCAACTTCATTGATCTGTCCTTTCTCCCACTCTTTTCCCAGTGCTTCCTTCTTTCTTTGAAATCCTTCATTAATCCTGACATCAAGTCAAGGTTTATTACACTCAGCTCTTTCAGTAACACTAGTAGCTATTTCTCTGCTTTTTTCCATATGCTGTTATGTATTTCTTCTCTCTCTGAGATAGTCCATGCCCTTTCTTAAAAACAAACAAACAAAAAACAAACCCCAAACCACAAAAAACACAAACTCCTGTAGAGGTTTTCTGTATTTTCTCTTATAGAGAAAATTTGTCTTGTAGAGAAAAGGTATTTGGTGACGTAATTTTCATTAGTAGATAAAATAACTTTGATATTCTGGTCATTTCTCCTGAAATACTACAACAGAACAAAACATGCTTATTATTCCTTTTACCCACGCATCTATTATTTATTATCAGAGTAAAGGTATTCTTTCCTCTACAGTATAGGCAGCAAAAAAAGATTTTAAAAAAGGCTACACAGATTCGAGAGGCATATGTCCATCAGTGGTCATCCAGCACTATGGTCCAGATGTGCTTTCCCAGAAGCTTATAAACTAATGATTGCAGCAAGTCGGAACATTATATTTGGAGAAAGATTCCTGTACACCTGTCTGTTACTAGCCCATATGTTGGACACTGGTTACTGGGCTAGTTGGGCTTTTGCTTTGCTCGAGTCCTTATGTTATATCCTCAGAGCTCTTACATTCCTGTAACTTAATGGGAGAACCAATAAACCTTTCTGATATTGTCTATACCCTTTGTCTTTTTCCACCCTTAAGAAACCCTTCCCCTTTCTGTACAAGAGGGACTCACTTTGTAAATTCCTGTGGACTAGGATCCCATCTTCTTTATTTGTCTTTAAAACTTCCCAGCACATCCCACATCTAAAATTCTGATTATTAATAATAAGAAAAAAATATTATTATGAGAGCAGCAAAATTGCTGTTGGCAGAATTATTTGCAATCCTAATTTCACACATACAACATGCTGTCCTGAAGCTCTGCCCCTCCAGGTAGTAATATCTGGGGTTTTGCTCTGTTTTTCCTTTTCCAGTTCTGCTGCGGGCAATTTACTTTGCAGCTTCCATCCCTTAATCTCAAAGTACTTTTACACAGAGAAATTAATTAAGACTATTACATACAAGAATTAATTAAGACAGTAGTAGGCATGTTTTATCATCACCATGTTGCACATGGGGGAACTGAGGTGAAAAAAAGTGTTGCCCAATGCTTTTGCAGAGCTGTGAATGTACTTAGGCATATACCATGTCCTTTGAACCTGGTGCATAAGATTATGCTCCTTCTCCTAATGTTGTGAGGCAGATATCCAGTTTACCAAGTAAAATACCATTGTCACACAGTGCTATTATTCAAAATGGAAACGCTTCCCTCAGGCAAATACCTTGGCCAGTCAAATTTCTAAACACATCCTTTCTTATTTCAGACAGAAAGAAGCACACAGCACGAAAAGCAAAGTACTGTAACTACTGTAGGATCTGATAACATTTATATTCTTCTACAGAATCAACCCAATACCTGAAATCTGTAATCTTATCATCCTGCTTTAATAGACTCTCCCTCTTTCTCAGCATTCACATGTATACTTCTGTTTGATAAAGAAAGAAATATAAACCTAATGACTTATGATTTTTATCTACAGTTCATAAAACCTTTGCACAGCTGACATACGATCATGCTTCTGAAATGCAACAGTGCCACCTTCAGATCATGCTAAATATGACTTTTTCACAAACCCTCAGTATGGAAGAAGCACAGCAGCAATTTTTCTTTTCTTCCAGATGAGTCCTGCTAGAAAGCCCAGAAGCACATGTATAAACCTGAGCAGAACCTGCACTTTCACATACCAAAATGCAAATGCTCACTGAGAACAGTCGTCCTTTATTTTCGTAAATAAAGAGCAATCAAAGACTACTTTTTAATACCTGGCATATTCATTCTCTAAGCACGAGAATCACAGCATATTCTCCTGCTACTGCACTAGCAACTCACATTGGGCAGAGCAGCACATCAGCTGGGACCTGCTCCTGCTCTGCAACCTTCACATAATTTGCCAGCTACTCCTGTGACTGGTCTCAGAGAGCCAAGCTACAATATACACTGGCAATATATATCTGTATTATATATACTAGATACACAATACACATTACATACTGGATAGAATATGCATTATAACCCCCAAAAGGGCCCTGCTTGGAAAGAAACCTACCAGAAAGTATGACCCCAGGTTGTGTTGCAGCCCCTCCCCTGCTATATGAGGAGACACAGGTATGGCCTATGACCCATATACACAGGTCCCATATACCTCCTGCATGTCTCCTCCCTGTCAAGTTGAGACTGTAAATCAAATGCATATGTTCCATTCTGAAGTTCCTTCTAAACCACAGCATTTGACAGATCCCTTTTACCCTCAACGGAGGTATTTATTTAAAACTGAACCAGCCTGTCATTAAATAGTAAAACAAGTAACAGTTTCAGTAAATTCAGTCCTGCTTTAAAAATTTGATTATTATCCAAAAATTGGTGCAATGCTGCTTAAACAAGAAAGAGCAGTTAATTAAACTTACACTCTCTTTGCTAACATACTACATATTTTATATTTAGGTTGATTTTAATGGGCAAACCTCATAATTTTAAAGCTAAGCCATTTGCATTTGTAATTAAGAGCCAGTTCTGAAAAGAAGTTAAAATACTTCTCAAATTAAAGGTTAGGCCTTTGGTATTTTGAATAAAAATGATAGTGATATTAGTTCAAATTACACATATTGGACTGGAGAATATTAAATCAGTACAGGCTTGAAAATCAAGGTGGGAATTAATTACTTAATTTTTTCAACCTTTTTCTACAATATTATTGAGAAAAGAAAGTAAACAAAAACCACTCTACTCACCCACTGTCATACCATCCATGTAACGCTTGATGATATCAAAGGAATCTCTTAAATTTCCTTCTGTTATGTCAAATATGATATCTGCCTGGTTGGCTGGATATGTAGGTGTGATGGCACGAAGAAAAATAATCTCTGCAAATAAAGAGTATCACATAATGTACTGAGAAGTATTTGAAAACATCACTGAAGAACCCAACAGAATATGACCCAAAATTACTTGTCCTCAAAGCTGGTGGAGGACACACTCCTCCCCCACCACTCCCAACTTGTCCTTTAAAATGGAAAGAAAGAAGACCCAGGGGAAGGGAGGATTTGGATAGATTTATTTTTCTCCTGCTGCACCATCCAAGAAGCCCTGAAGCCAAAACACGATTACTTTTAGAGTTCAGAAAGACCACTCTTAGAAATGAGTCAGACTTCCAGCATGTACCCAAAGAGGACAACACTGAGGATCCATAGGGTAGGCGGTGGAGAGGGACCACACAGATAAAACCCTGAACTCTGATTCCCTTAGGCAGTTACACAAAGTAGTATCATTACAGATAACAGAGTCCTTTTGAGTACTGGAGGAGGGTTTAGATTTAAAAAAAACTAAAAAGTGAGACTATTTTTCAAACCCCTTGTGAGGGAAGTAAGTAGTAGTATTCTCATTATTATCCTCACTCTACAGATGATGAAACTAAACCATGTGGCTGTAAAAACTCACTCAAGGCCGTGCACCGAATTACAGTTCAGGAACATCTTCTAGGCTTCAGTACTGTTCTCAGATCACTAGGTCTCATCTCTTTTTATTAAATCATGAGGATGGACTAATGAGGGAACTGTCTGGGAAGCATCCTGGCCCAAATCCTTAGCTCTGCTGCCAGTACACCTGGTGAAGCTGAAGGGGTGTGTATGGGAGTAGAAGTGGCTATGGGGCATTCCTCTGTTCCCTGTGAAGTAGGGCCAGCCAAGGCCTGAAACAGGCCTGATGCAATCTACAGCAGCCCTACGCAGCTAAGCTATTGGTGGCTAAATTGTTCCTGTATGAACAAGGATTGGGACATCTCTTGCCCTGCTCTTTCTGCCTGGTACATAAGTGAAGAATCAGCTTTGACTTTCATTTAGGACAACTTTCTGAGATAGCAAGGCTGAGACTCTGAGTGCATCAGAAATAGAGATTTAAGATCTTTAAATATCCCTTCAAAATAACCTTCCTTTCCTCTGTCCCCTTCTCTCTCTGTGTCTGTGCCACGCAGTAAGTTGCTGAGTAGCTCATCCTACAGGGAAGCAGGGCTGAAGGCAGTCATCCCATCTCTGGATGTATAGGCAATCTTCAGTGAAGCTGCCCAGAAATGCCAGGGAGCAATAACTGCCTTTTGTTCTGTATGTTTGTATGTGTACTAAGCAAAGTGATTGCAATCCTTACGGAAACTGCAGGACTTAAAAACTCACAGGTACTGCAGAGTCTGAAGGAAATAAAGAAATACACGACTGCCCATGAGAGTGCAGCATCTGGAGCTGGAAAACACACTTTGGATGACTGGGCAGTCAGTCACTTGGATGCTTTTTGAAAATCTTAGCTTAAAGGCTTTCTGGACAGTCCTTGGAATTTCCTTTCCTTTATTCTATATTTTAAAAAACAACACTTATTTTTTTTCATAGGTCAAAAAAAGGCAAACCACAGTGCTAGATAGTATATTTAATCTAATGTATTTTGTGATGTTTGAATGTTGATAAACGCCATATTCTTGGAACAAGCCACCTGTCAGTAATGAACTACAAGCTATAAACAGATGAGAAATATAATAATCACCTACTTCGCAGGGCATAATCTGCAAAAAAAGGAAGAAAAAAGTCATGGGGCTTTTATTCACCCAGCTATTATGTGAATAAATGTGGTAAATAGGAATTCAGACTCAGTATTTGCTTAAACTGGGAAGCTGTATGAGTTAGAGCTCAGAATTACTTTCTTTGCCCCATAAAATTAAAACTCCTGGATATTGAAGTTTTTAATTAAATGAATAGTACACTATAATTTGGAACTGTGCAAATGTTTTACTGCACTGGTAGCTAGTCTGGCTTTAGGCAAGGATTTCCGGTGGAGGTTTTATATGTTGTAGTCTATTAAATGGAACAAGGAGCAAACCACTTACCTTCAGGTCTTGTAAATTCTCTGAACGTGGGCAGTGAAATGACAGTGTGGGAAATTGTGTGGACTGGATCCAACACACAGTTGACATCATTTGGTCGACAAGACTTAATGCAACGGATAGTATCTGTCTTTTCAAGTCTGACTCTAAGAGAAACAAGAGAGAGATGTAAATATAATCTGAAAATTAATTACTTTGTGTTTTGCAATCTGGGGAGCTAGAGACTGTAATTGATGTAAGTGTTCATTCTTCATCTCAAAAACTTAAACAAAATACAGATCATCAGAGCTGCTGGACCACTGAAAAATCTGGCTTGGCTAAAAGTTGCAGTCAAAACCCCTTCAAACCCAGTTCTTCAAGCCAGGCATGTAAACAAAAAGACGACTGTAGGGCATAAGATGCCATGTAAAATTGTTTTCCAAGGATAAACAGGACCAAAAGACTAGGCCCAGATCCTCAGCTGCAGCGCACTGGTGTGGTCTCACCAATTTCAGTGGAGCTACACTTATTTGCACAACCCTTTTTGTACTTCATGTGGCATCAGTCATATAAAGCAGAAACAATTGCTTCCATTCTGGAAATCTGGCAGGAAGTATCTGAAGGGCCACCTTTCTTTCATGATTTTCAGTGCAGCAAGAGCCAGAAAAGCCTCTCAAGTCTTTTTTTTCATACACGCCCCTTTCCATCTAAACTGAGAAAACAGAGAGGGATGGAAACTGGGGGAGGAAGAAAGTTAACCACATTATTTAAAACCTCAAAGATTGAATTCTGAGTTTGGGGAAATGGTAAGGGTCATTTTATATTCCATCTCAACCAGCTGCTCATTCGTCCTTGAAAGTCAGTTAAAAGTTAAATGACTTCTTCTCACCCTTGTCTACTAGAGTGAATTTGAAGTCACTTACAGTTCAAGAACTTCACACAATACTCGCTCTGTGTTCATGAGAGATGAAAGGGCTCTGCTGGGACTTACAATGTGACTAAGCCCCACAAATGATCTCAACTTTGACCTGCCCATTTCTTCATATTTCTAAGTGGAAAAAAAAGAAAAGACTGCAGTGTCGGGGCGGAGGGGCTGGGGGGGCACAGAATTAAAAGATTAAAAGGAAGAAAAATTCACTGAATAAAAGGGACAGAAAAATGGAAACTTTAATGTGTCAGATACCTCTAGAAAAAAATGGTTCTTGCTCTTGTCAAAATGTTTTACTCAAGTCTACACCTACAAGCCATCTTTTTTCAGATGTTCAAAGGGACTTTATGGGTCTATTAATAATAAATACATCAGTAACTTTTTATTATACACTACCCACATTTGCTCATCAAAGAAAACAAAGCCAAACATGCTGATCTTATATGAAACTGAAATAAAGATAAAAATGAAAACATGAATCAACATGAAGGAAATCATGCTTCAACAGATGTGAACCGGCATAGTCCACAGGAAGGCAATGAAGCTGCGTTAATTTACACCAGCTGAGTCTGGCTCATTATTCTCATTCTGCAGTTGATGTTTTCAGACTGGCCAGGAGATACAGGCCAGGAGAGAATTTTTACTTCCCACTGTTATCTGGGTCCAAAATGTTTCCTAGACACCTCACAGGGAACACAGTAGGGATTTCTGCTGAAACATCTCATGCTTATCATTTTACAACAAATTAATTCTGGATACACAGCCATAATAGTCTGATCTATACTAACAGATTCCATCCCCTTATTGTAAACCTCAGCTGCCAAATTAAGAAAGGACTTCCAGGTAGCTGACCCTCACATCTGTGAAAGAAGGATCAGCTAAATTACATAGTCTGGTTCCAGCGTAAAATAGTCTATTTCGAAATACAGAACACATAGAATTGCCGCAATATGTACATCATTCATGTCTGCTTCTCTCTCTCCCTCTTGTTTTTTTCCTTACTGTGCATAGGGGAGTTTAGGAGACATTTACATCTATACAGCCATACAAGCAACCACTGCATCTTTCCTCAGGATCCTACTGAGCTGGGTTCATGACAGCCAAGTCAGACTGGTTTTACTTCCAATAACGTGTTTAAAAATTCTGAAAAAGTTCTTAACAGATTTTCTCTTTGTGTTGTATAACACATAAGTAGTAACTATAGCATCATCTGACGGTTTTAGGGACACCAATAAGCTGTAGCTTGCATAACTAATTTTGGAACATTATTACTAATGAAGTGCTGGTACAATACATACAGTATCCTAAACTTTCATAGCTGTATTTAGATAATAACATAAGTATGCAAAAATATTGTGGTGGGAGTGTCTGAATTGTTCAGTACTGGTCTGCCTTTGCTCCTTCCTGGGAAGAGAAGGGAGCTTTCCTCTTGACTTCAGCTGGAACAACATGTGGCAAATATAAACATTTCTGAAATTTTCATCCAACAAAGCCAAGAATTCATTTAAGATTAAATCCAAAGTAAGACCTACATTCGTAATTCTCACTTCTGATTCACTGGAGTAAAGCATTCTGACATGAATTAGGTGCTCTCTATACAGAAATGGAGGACCAAAATGATTACAAGTGATTTGTGTTAGTTCCTAACTAACACTTGTTTCTCGATCCATCCAGCTTGTACTCATACATGTGACAGATAAACATGTCAGCTCTATTTCTTTGCACAGTTTCTCTCTTCTCTTACAAATCCCACACCCTTTTATTTTTTGCATACTCTGTCCACACTGAAAACTTCAGTTTGTGCTTTCATTTTCCACTGCCTAAACATTCATTCTCTGATCTCCTTTCTTTTGATATCCCTTCTAATTGCTTCAGCATATCCAAAGTGCAACACTTTATTCTCTCATTGCTTCAATGGCACATCTTTAGACATCTTCTGGAGCAATTGCTTTGACAACAATCATCTATTTAAAATCCTGATATTTGCTACTTATGATGTGCTCTGATCTCAAAATAATTTTTATTTTATTCTTACACATCATCTTTGCATTTGATCTTCTGATTAGCTTGACGTTTTCCTTTTTGCTCATGTCTCCCTGTAGTGGGGACTATGACTGACAAAAGTTTCTTCCTGAGTGCTGAGAACCAAATTTTTCCTTCAAGGTTTTCCCTGCCTAACAAAAATTGCAGCTTTGGAGCTGGTATTTCTTCCAGGACTTTTAAATTTAAAAGAGAAAAAAGTTAAGACACAGCTCAGTTGCTTCGTTTATTCTGCAAGTAATCCTTTCCTGAAGATAACCTTTGCTTTCTCCTTGGGTCCTGATGTCATTCCTTTTCGTATACTCTGTGAGATTCAGTTAGTAAGCTCTTTGGACCAGAAGCCATTATTTCCTTTTCATTTGGAAAGAACCACGCACATAAATGGCGCTACATAATTACACACATGTTCTTGGAAGTTCCAGCTATGCTGCAGCATTAAAGCATCTAATACAGAAGAATCTGAGGTCCATGTTCTTGAACTACTTGCTGAATGCAATAATTAAGGTAGCATTTTACAGTATTGAGGGCCAAACTCTCACAATCCCTTCTTTTCCTGCCAAACAAATATATATTAATGCTTGCAAAAATGAAGTTTATTTTTGAATCTTTATCCTACTTAATTATGGCCTCATAATGAACTGGTAGCCAGAGGGCATTTATATGCAAGCATCTTCTGTGGCAATAAGAAACCCCATTAGCTCAAGTAGCGTGGGCTTGTGCTTTCAGTATTTAAAGCTGGGACTCTATCCCCACTGGCAACTTCTGGCAGCTTTATAAGTATGTGTCAACAGACTTATTAAACATTGGCATTCCTTATGAGACTTGAACTCCTGTCAGACAGCTGGGATAAACTTTGCCTTAGGGAACATGTAATACTCTGGCAGAGTGCTGCGATCATGCCCCAATCTAGTCCTTGGCTGATGATGAGCCTGAGAGCCTGCAGCTTACAGCTAATAGAGTAATTCCTTGTGTTCAGGTGATTAAGGCTTGTGATCTTGGTTTACAATGTTCCCAGTTTCTAACCTCATACCTTGCCTGTGTTGTCTATATTGACACACTGAAGCACTGTGCATTCACATGGATTATTCCTCATTCACCTATGGACTGACTATTCTGCCTATGTACTGGACAGCAGAGATATCTGAGCCCGAGATGGTGTCACAGAACGTTAGCTTTCAGATCATACCTCTGGGACTGAGCTTTTAATATTTATCAATACAAGGACTGAAGAGTAAAATAGATCCTTTTCTAGCTCACAAAACAAAAGAATTCCAAAGAAATTCCAGCTGTATTGTCTACATTGTTCTTGATTGCATAGAAGTAAAGGAAGAAAGTCATAGAAGTAAAGGAAGAAAGATTTGGATAGTGGAACTCTAGCTGACCTTTCAGGGCTGCTAGGGTTTAATTGAAGTTCTTTTGGTGATGGTGGTCGGTAAAGTCTTTACAGTTAAAATTTTATCAATTTTGATATGGAAGTTGGAGAGACAAAAATGTTATGAGACCAATTAAGTATCTTTTTCAAATACTCCTGTAGACACATCTCAGGATATAGCCTGTGAAACAGAAAGGAGCTGAATGCTGTTAGCAAGTTCACTGTCATTTTCCCATCATTAGTTTTTCAATTCAGTGGAAATTCCACAGAAAGGAAGACGAAAAATCTCTAAAATAAATGTAATTTAGGGGACATTCTGTTTTGTAACATTTAAAAGTTAGAACTGGGATCTAAAGCTGGTGGAAATCAGCAAAAGCACACTGGCTACAACAGAGTAATGATAACTAGTGTAGTTTGAGAACCTAGCTCCACACTTTCAAAGCAACTTGCATGCTGGGGCACCTCTGAGATCCTAAGGGCCTAAGTTATGCCCTTTTAATAGATTTTCAGAAAATGCACAGTGTTTGCCTCCTAAATGATGAAACTCTCTAAAGATTTCTCAGTTGAGACAGCTCAAATTATGTACCTATTGTGTTTTGAAAATTTACACCTAAAAATATGCAGCTGTGCATCATCCAATGAGACCAACTCCAACTTTACTATGTGAAGTAAATCAATAGTTCACAGTCCTTGGTATATTCAGAAAATAAGCTCTCGGACACCAATTTCTGCTTTTTATAACACCACAAAATACATATAAGAATCTCCCCAAATTGAGACATTCAGTGATAGGGGAAAATGAAGAACTGGAATGATGATGGCAAATAAAATGCAAGTGCAGCATGCAACAGATGAGCTAAAACTTTATTAAAATTGGGGAAAAAAAAAACTACTTTAGAAGAGATAAAGTAGCCAATGATGTCTGTAAGTTAGGGATCAAAGCTGTGCAGAGACAAAGATAAAAAGTTTGGCAATAAATGTGTTGACAGTTCCATGGCGGGAAAGTTGCATTTGCATTGTCAGAAGAAGGTCTCTGGGCTCTGCGATTTGCCGCTGCATGACCACAATGCCACTGTGGTTGTTCACTTTTTTTGTGGTGAAAAAACCCTCCTCGTTCCCGCTGATGATGGACAGCAGAATTTTATCCCCAGGGACAGCATTGGAAGGGCCCATGCGGAAAATGTCGGTGGGTACTTGAATGTTGGTAGGAAAAGAGAGGTGATAGTAGGTTATTCTCAGAGGCAGGCTCTGGCACTCCTTATTTTCATTACAAGGCAAGCGCTCACAGCGACTGCAAGAAAAGTGAGAACACAAGACAAGAGGAAGATTAGCGTACATTTAGCAAGCGTGATAGGAAAGCAAGGGCAGTGGGGATGGGAAAAGATACGTTGACTTGCATACTGTATCCATTCTTCAGCCTGGCACCCCAGTCACATTGCAAATGGACATTTACTAAATAAGGATGAACTTGTCTGTAGTTGGTGCTTTTGGAGACGCATTGTGACTTTCAGAAGTGTTGCCCTTTCTTTGCACGCACAGTTGGATTGAGTCTGGCACCTCAGTGTGGGTGAGAGTTTATTTGCATTTAGATCAGCTAAGACCTTCCTAGGGAGAATGCTGGCTTTCCCCCCCTCACTCCCCCAAGTTCTGTTCTTTTGTTGATTGGACATTTTTAAAATAAAGTAAAAGATCCTAAGTGGTTAGTGAGTTGACCTTGTCCCACTTAGGATGTCTGCCTGGATTTTAAGACTGAACAAAGTATTCTGAAAACCACAAATGTATAGAGTTGGTCTTTCTGAGACAGAAGAGGCACTCTAGATACTGCACTATGTATGTTCATCATCTGACAGCACACAGAAGAATGTAAAACTTATTTCCAACACTGCCTGTATGTTAAGGTTCATTTGCTTTGAAGACGAGCCTTTTTCCTCCTGATATGGCACAGTATTTCTCTGTGCTACCTAAAAAGCTAACCTGAGTCAATCTAACCCACACCTAGGCAAGCACTGAAAATGGTCTGACAATTCCAGCACGTGCCCTAAACATTGAGTCCACTCTTATGCAGCCTTGATTCACGGGAATGATGCCGATGAGCAAGAAATTTGCCCACTGCTGTTATCTTTCCTTATCACTAGGTCCTGTATTACAGCAACAAATCCAGAGAACTTGAAAGACATCACACATGCAGGCTGAAAGTGAGCAATGAACATCAGCACTGGAAAACAAGAGCTACACAGAGGGAGCAATCTCCTCTCTTTCTGTTAATCAGAGAAGTTTGTCCTGTAAAATACAGCACAGACAGGTAGGGGCAATAAAGTAACTGCTATTAAAGAATGGTGTAGTTTTCCAGCATATTAATGAAGATCTGACACGTCATGCTACCTTGTGGGTCTGAGAAGTCTTTAGAGAACTGCATGCAAGGAAAGATTATATGAATTTCAGATTAAAGATATGCCCAAATCACCACATTCAAGTTGGTATCTGAACATCCCATCAGACAGGTACATGGAAGCAGAGGTAGACATGATGATCCCAGCTGGATGTTGACTTTGCAAAGTTTGGGGATGATCAGGTTGTGCATTTAGCTCCAAACCTGCTTCGTGCACAACTATAAATCAATTAAGTTATGTACAAGAGTATCTCCACTCAACAGCAATAGTCAGTCCACAGGCTGAGGTTTTAGAACCTAAGCTATTCATTTGTTTCTTTACTAAGAACTGCTCCAGCATGAAAGCATGGTTTGCATCTTACTGCCTCAAGGAAATTTGAGTACCCATTTGATTTGTTTTATTTTTACATCTAAAATTGAGCTTCTATAAGGAGTATCTGGTGTCAATGTGGCTCATAAGCAAGCACCACTTTGTTGCCAGTGCATGGTGACCTGAATTCCAGGAACTTCTCATTATATGCAAAATAAAGATTTTCAAAAAGAATAGTTAAAAGCACCCTCAGTTCTTCAGTTAATGTGTTCTATGTTTTCTTTTAATACCACTTGCAAACCAAAGTACAAAGCAATTCTTTGAAGACTTAAATGCATTCTTAATTTTATTCATGTGTGTAAAGAGCATACACAAGTCTTCACAGGATGGCCGCCTAATTAGGTGTGGATACTCTTGGATTATTTTCAGGTATAGTGAGTTCTGCATTCTTTTCTGAAATGTCATCAATAACTCCACTAAAAAGAATTACTTGGTTTTATTGAAATCATGAGGCTACCTGGTTTTGCTAAAATCATTAAGCAAGTCAAGGCAGTTGATTTCTTAGTTGGATAGGTTTTCTTTTTCGAGAAGCACTTAAATGCTCGTAAAAATGCTGTGATTTACTCTTTTAGAAAAGTAAAATGCTTTTTATAATAACAGCCAGAATTTTAAGAGAACAAAAAACAAAGCTGCCAGCTTCCTAAGATTTGAAAAAGGGCATTCTGCTGATTCAGAAAGTTATTTGTGGAGACAGATGTGCCTGCGGCTAGGAGCTATAATTATTCAAAATTTTTTATCTTTTATCTTATTCCTTGGTGGTGCATGCTACACACTGCACACTTCACTATAGGTTTAGTTAATGTGCACTAATTGTTCCATCAAATAACCACAAAGGAGAGATAGCAAATATTATTGCTTTCAAGAATCAGAGTTCATTCTGGAGTCACACACCACAAAGGCAATAAGCAATGAACATTTAAATCCCAGTGTACTTTCCAGACCTTGTTTAAAGGCTTCCCTTCAGTGGGCAGAAGAAAATCATATGGCGAGGGAATCCAACAAACTACTGCTAATGAGTGAGCAGCCCGAGACCCCGGGTGCTGCTCTAGCTCCATGGCATCTCAGGACAGATGAGCAGGCTGCACAGCTACCGCACCCTGCCACCACGCCGTGTCGCTGTGGGAGAGAGCAGGGGGAGTGCTGAGGAGGCAGCATGATGCTACCAGAGAAACCCGACCCAGAGCCCAGGTAAAACACGCACTGCTTTGCAGTGAGGAAGTTTTACATACATCTTGGCAAACCTCTGCAATTAGGCACATGGACTAGAAAAACAAGCATATAGTGCTGGCTAAATGCTTATTCCTGAATTTTTTCCTGATTATTTTAGCTCATGACTCCATTCTCTTAGGTTCATTTATTTGGCTGAAATACTGGTTTCAAAGAATTACTCATAGTTTGAATTTCATGTACCAAACACTGATTACTTATAAGGAAAAGAAAACTACTAAGAGATATACCATTTTAGATAATGAATACTATATTTCCTACTGGAGAAATGAGTAAAAAATATTTTCTGCCCTCCCTCCTCTTAATTTCTGAGCCTGGTTTTCACATGGCACAGAGGTAATTTATTGCATTGTGCCCAAAGGAGTTGAGTGGTATACAACAAATCCTCATATGCTGAAGGGAAAAGAACTTTTTAGCAGGACATATGGCTTTGTCATTTATTTCATACAGGGAAACCATCTCAACATGCTGAACAACTAACCAAGTATTACTACTAAATGATATACTAGACATCTCCGCAATTTGACCCTGTAGACTTCCAGAGCTGTAACTATGTTCTGGACCTCCTAGAATATACTCCACTACAAGGCACTCGCTCATGCTGTCATCAGTGGGCATTTATTTTCAGCAGGTTGCAGAAAACCTTGAGGCCCAGATGAGCCATCAGCTGGGCTGTTTTGCCCCATTGTGGATCTCTAAACTACTGTGAACACTGTTTGGGGAAGGTGATTTTTGTCTTAAACAGACCGGAACTTAAAGGGAATGAAACCTTTAACCACAAGCTCCTGACTCCTGTAGTTGTTTTCCCCCTTGTCCCAGTTTTACATTCTACTCCTCAAGCGACTCTAAGACTCATTCTCCTACCGGGTCATACCTTCAGATCCTTCCTTCCCTACATTCAGTCTCCTTATCCCTAAAGTACGCCTTTCCTTCTTACCAAGCCATCTCACCCATGCTTTCTTATCCACAATGACTGTGTGGTCTTTAAAAGCACAGAAGAAACAGGCTCTGGGGTTGTTGGGACCAGCAGCACATGGGCCAGGACAGATAGGAGCTGACATTATAGGGAAGATCAGGCTTCTTTCCTGTGGCCATTTGTGGGAGCAAGCTCAAACAGTCTGTGGAGTCAGTACCTGCACAGTTTAGACTGCTTTAAAGAGCTGCAAGAAGCTCAGGTCTGCTAAATCAGAAGATAATTGTTTGCTGCTAAAAAAAGACAGACCTCTCTACTGATAGGAAGAATTAAATTGCACCAAGGAAGATAGTGAAACACAGACAGATTGCCACTGTCCTATTAAATCCTTACCATTCAAGGACTAGAATCAAAAGTTAAACAACACTCAGAAACTCTCTAGGTAGACATGATTCTGCTTTGGCATACAGGGGTAGATTAAGATCACTCAAAATCCTAATTTCCTAAGGTTTGTGAAAGAAGGCTAAATGCGATTTTGCAAAGTTTGTAATTTCACAAGTTTCAGAGGTTTTTGGTAAGGATGACAAAAAGCACAAATGTCATCTAACAAACTTCAGATTTCTACTTCAAAGCATGACAGCAAACTGTTAAAAGAAAAAAAGAATCATCAAAATGTCTTAAACACATAAAACCGTGTTCCTCTCTACCCTTGTTCTTAGAAATGAGTGAACTACTTTGGCTAAAATTTGCCAAAACTTGAGCCTGAGTCAGACACCTGGTATGTAAAATTTCAGCCATTGGTTACATTTTGGCAAAATTCTAAGCAGTTAAAACCAAGTCCTAATAATGAGAAGCAACAGGCAACCTTAGTAATATGTAGACATGTCTAGAATATAAAAATATTTCCCAATCTGGCTCAATGCAGCACACATTTCTGATATACTGCAATAACTGCTTCTTTATATTTTCTACTGTTTTTCTTGGCTTAAATATTACAAATGTTTGACTTCAGTGTCACATAAAGGGAATTTAATTGTTATGCAATTTGGAAACAAAAAGTGTTTGGCAAAGCAGTACAGAGAGTTAAGTCCTACTGTGAGTAGCAGTAGATCTTAATTATCCTTGAAAAAATACCAAGCCTATAGGCTGATCAAGGAAAAAAAAAAAAGGATAATTTAAGCAAAAGAGATAAGATCTTCAATGAAATTGTTACCATTAGGGATTCGGCCATGCCAGGCACTTTGCTGGTCTTTGGGGAAGATTATACAGGCTGTTTGCTCCTAAAGCTCAGAGTATCTATAAAGAACCCTGAGCTTTCAGCCTGTAGCACGAGATGATCCTGCAATTACTTCACCTGATGACAATCACCACTGCAAAAGCCACCATGCAAAAATCTCTGTTTTAAAGGTACTGGATAAGGAAGCTTCTGGATCACTGAGGCCTGTTGCATGTACATAAGGATTTTAAGGATAAATAAGAATGAACCAACTTTGATTTGTATGACAGAGGCCTATCAAATTATAGCTGTTCCAAAGAAAATACTGGAGAATAGGGTAAAAAAATCTCATGAGGTGCCAACTTGAAGGGAATGGAAAAATGTTTTCTATTTCTTATGATGTGCCAAGTTGGTGAAACTGGAATGTGTTTTGGACAAAAAGGAGAGGAAAATGGTATCTGCAACAGATAAGACGTTACGAGAAGACAACAATTTTGATTTTAGAGTCCTGGCACAAGGTTGGGTGAAAAAGTAATTTAGTGTCATTATCACGCAAAAGCTAATGAAGATATGCTGGCTATCAGCTATGTTGGGCTATATATGCCAAAAATAAATGATTCAAGAATATGTAAATCAGTTTGGATGTAAAAAGAGTGCTAAAGAGCTGTTTTATGGAACTGTTCCCCAATGGGCACAAGGTAACCCTGATTCTGGCATGTTGGCAGAATACTCATACACTGGCTAAGTACAAGAGTACCTATCTCCTCATTGAACTAACTTGGACTTCTTGCAATAAACATAATGGTCTCATTTTCTCTTTGGTTTATACAAACACATTTTCGACAATAAATTTAGTAACTGTGTCTGTAGCTGTTGAGAGGAGAAAACCTAATAAATCCAACAAGATAATAACTCAAGGAATTAAAATAATTAGAACTTCACTGAGCAGCTTCAGAATTTGTGTCTGACTCATAGCCTAATTATAGCCCTAGCACATCAGAAGAATCTTTCCCTGTGAGTCTGTTTGAGTTGGGCAGAGTAGGCCATTATAGGACCCCAAAAAACCAGACAGATAAAAACAATTCAGACACTGTACTACTTCCCCAAAAGATCCCTTACCTCTCAAATAGCCATTAACTTCAACACATTCATAAAATATATGTAAGGAAGATGATTAAATGATTAAATGGAATGTGTGTGTATGATGCCTATTTTATAAACTGAACTTTGCAACTCAGAGATGTCCATAAGAGTAGAAATCTGCTAATTCTGCTTAGTGGCCCATTTCAAATTACACTTTTTGAATTAGGATACAAATTAACCCACAATAATACAACTAACGATAAAATCTGCATCATGAGGCACTGCTTGTTTATTGATCTGAAAAATTTAATTTTAAGTTTAATTACTGTTGACACTTCTCAGAATACAAGTATGTTTTATAAATATCTAGCTTTATGCCATGAACTCCCTCTACAGCATCCTGATAATACAATAAATACACCTGCTGTGTCACTTATATGGCATTTCACAGATTGAATTTTAAATGGAAACTAACTAACTCCCACAGAGTCCGTCTAATGAAGATCAGCATTAGCTTCATTCTACAGAGGAGGCACAGAGTTCTCAATTTTATCTAAAAGATGGTGGGCATATGAACACAAACTGTGAAAAGCAATAGCAGACTGATGGCAAGAGCGATTTATCAGCTTTCTTCCCTAGCTACCCACTTACACTGGTATGGGGTACATAGAGGGGACCATAGAGCAGCCTTTGGAAGAACTGATGAAGTATAGGATGGCCATAAAGCCACAGGGCGGGAGGAAAAGCAGTCATCTCCATCAGCCATAAACTCTAGCTATGCAACTGAAATTTTGCAATAGCTTCTCCACTCTGCTAGCACCATTTGATGGGTATAAATGAGCTGTCAGCTGTCTCTCCTCCCAAAGCTGTCTCGTATTTTCAACACCAGAACGCATTCACTTTCTCTGAGCTAGGTTAAGACACACAAATATGAGCAGCAGCTAACATACCACCCTTGCTAGGATTCCCAGCTTTTTTAACAGAACTGAAATGGTACTAAAAATATGACATTCTTGTAATGCTTTGCAACAGCACTGGTAAGAATTCAGAGTGAGCTAAAAATAGCTCTTTCATTGCAGTGTAATAGTAAGGAAGGACTACGTGTGAAAGGAAATGAAAGTCAGCATTTTGAAGCTGAATGTAACCATCCTAACAGGTTGCCTGCAGGGTACCCAGAAAGAGAACATCATCTTATGGCTCATTATGATGTAAACTACTGACTTATGGCATTTTCTAAGGGAATACTTTTTCTTAGACTGAAACAGGAGCATGAGAAAGGGACCAGACCTGTGTGTGGAAAACCTAGGCTATGCCTACCAAAAAAGTATGTATTTGCCAGAATCTCTTATGTATTCAGTCAGCAGTGGCATGACATAAAGGAGGTCATGACACCAAAAAACTGTTCAACTTTGAAAAAGAAAGTACTTACGTATCTCCCGACTTGCGATAATTTTCTGGACATTCCAAAGACAGACAGCGAAAGCCCCCCTGGATGTTAAAGCAGGTTTCATTGAAAGAGCAGTTGTGGCTTTCTGCAACGCACTCATCAATATCTGCCAAATGGAAAAAGGTGAGTGGATTAAACACATGCCTTTCCTCTACTTGCAGGTGCCAGATGATGAAAGTATCATATGAGGTACTACAGAACATGGGGTGCAATTAAACGTTATTACAGGATTGGAAGGAGAGGGCAGGAGAACAATAAAGAAGAAAAATAACAGAAACAGGCAAGAACAGAAAAAGGAAGAGCAGCAGTGCCACTAAGTGGACAAGACCTAAATATTTGCTGAAATGCTTACAGCATAATACTTCCTTTTAATGGCTAAACTAACCTATATTATTTCACAGTGGGAATGTTCATCTTCAGAATTTGTTATAATTATTTAATAATGCTATAAAAAGTATTCTCTACTGCATTCTATAATTTATAAGTTAAATTCTTGTGTATTTATTATAAAATACTGGTTTCTTCAGATTTCAAGCTGATGTTTACTGCTTTAGCTATAATGTTGTAGGAAAGGCATTTTTTTAAACACAAAAACTTGCTAGAACTTTTCAGAAGTTCACAATCCACTTGAGTCTCCCTAGAGTTATTTAACTTGCACAGAATCACAGAACATTAGGAGTTGGAAGGGACCTTGAAAGATCATCTAGTCCAACCCCTCAACTTACCTTGGCAGTTGCGTGCATTGGGTGCCAACCTGTAACCAGTGGAGGGACAAGTACATTGAAAGCTTCCAGGAATATTAATACATCGAAAGGAACAGATATGTCCTCCAGTAGGTAAAGCACATTCATCAATATCTGCAAGAAGAAAACACCACTGATTTGCTATGTGTTCATGACATTCAACCAAGTGCATATGTATGGTGTTTCTGCTGCAAGTTTCAAACACAATTTCATGACTCTCATTGTTGGGCAAGGAAAAATATTAAACAGGGGTGGCTCTAGTCAATAAAGGCTGGCAGGAATAAATGGAGGCATGGATAAGACAAGCACTTTACAGTACTTTACAAAAGGGAGGGAGAGGAATAGTTTTATCCCTGTTCTTACAAAAACAAAATAGAGCTGAGGTGTTCTGCTCAAGGTCCTACTGTCTAGTAAGTCCTGGAGACGTAAGTCCAAATTCAGGATCTTGTCCGAAAGGTCACACCCACATCTTTCTTTTATTTGAGGAAAACCTACTTACACATTAGTTCAGAACCAGCCACAAAAAGAGGATATATGAAATACTACCTAGTAAGATTACATATTATATATGTAACATATAAATGTATTTGTATCTTCACTTGCTGAAGACTTAAATTCTGTTAGTATCACAGGAAAAACAAAACAAAACAAACTTCTGTCAAGTTACAAAAGTATACCAAGATACAACTCAGTGCAAACTGACATTACACAAGCAGAGATATTTCTAGACTAGGACATGGGTGGAAGACCTTCATTAAATAAAGTTTCATAAGTTTCATAATTTCACAGGAAAATACCAAAGAGACTCAAATGTTAAAATGAAACAATTACAAGTACATGGAACTGTTCACAGAAATTACAGTGAGAATAAGAAATACTCACTCATCCTTTACCTGCAAAACAATATTGCTTACCTTCACATGAAATCCCATCTATGTCACTAAGTTGAAAGCCACGGCGGCAGTAACACTGATAGGAGCCATACACATTGGCACACTCTTGACTACAAGGGCTGCTCTCACACTCATTTAAATCTGAAATGCAAAATTATATACCTGAACCCCGAATTCCTTGCTATATTCATCACTCCTATTACAGGGCTAAAGCGAAACTTTGGAAAACAATTTTTTAAATGAAAAAAGGATGATATGCATGTCACCAAGTAAGCTGGAAATAAGGGGCTTTGGGTGTACTACTCTCAACAGGGTCTGGCAGTATAGGTTAATCTGCACTGTGTGTGACTTGGACAGGGACTTCAGGACTACACTTGCATTTTTATATCTGGATATCAGCAAGGCTGGTTTTGAAGGTCTTGAATCTGATGTAGCTGAATCACCCTTCAAAATACAGTAAATGCAGACTTATTGTCCTGGTTTGAGCTAAATAGAACTAATTTTCTATTTAGTGATTTTACTTTTCAGCTCAGTCTCTTTTAAGTGACTGAACTTGTTGAAAACTGGCAGCATGTTTTTCCCAAACAGCGCTGCTAGAAGATATGCTCAAGGTCAGTTGTCTCATCATGGGTGCTGTGTCTGCGCCTATGGGCGGAAAGCATACCCCAAACTGACCAGCTAGGTATTCCATCCCACATATGTCATACTGGGTATAAAGCCGAGGGATGACGAGGGTCTCGCCCCTTTTTCCTTTTTCACCGTTCCTTCCATCTCGACCCTTTCATCCGTCTGGATCCTGCAGAGGCCAAGGCCTGAGCAGAATCCTGCTCGTTCGTCTGCTGCTGATCCTGATTTGTGTGTCCTGCATCCTGCTCCCACCTGCTGCTGAGTTTGGTCTGGGACTTTTCCAGTGCCCGGCTCTGCAGAGCCTCTGGTGACATATTCGTCATTGGGGGGAGGGTGGGGAGGAGGATTTTATGCTGGTTTTGTATATATTTATACATATTTATATATCTATTTCATTATTTTCCTATTTACAATATTATCTGTAGTATTAGTGTTTCATTAAATCTGTTAGTTTATTTTCCAACCCATAAAGTCTCTCTCCCTTATTCTCTTTTCTCTTCCCTTCTGGGGAGAGGAGAGGGGTTAATAGAGAGCATCTGTCTAGGATTTAGTGGCCGGCCCAGCACTAAACCACGACACCCATACACGTCTGCATGATCCAGCCAAAGGGCAATATATTGGAACTGTGGGCTTGATTAATCGTAACTGTGTTGATTTCTCATGTCATTCCAGTGTAGTCTTACAAGCTAAAATCAAATGGAAATAGCTAAACAGCAACAAGCTGTATTTCGTACTATATGCCAAAGAATATGACAGCCATACCTTCACATGACCTGCCATCAGTTGAAAGTTTGAATCCCATGGTACAAGTGCAATAATAGGAACCAGGAGTATTCTCACACTTGTGAGCACAAAGACGACCTGGATAGCGTCTGCATTCATTGATATCTGCAATGATAAATTTATACAGAGGTCTATGTATTGGCTGGCTTCGCTGCAGTAGTAGTCTGGACAAGAATGTGACCATAAAAGTTTTATTTTTGTTTGCATATCTAAATTTCATACCAGAGAGGGAAGGACTTACTCAGAATGCTCATTTAGAAGCACCCCAGTGCATAATTGAATTAGATCTATAAAGAAGAAAGTTGCTTTGATCTTCCAAAGGAATGTTTTGCTGTAGGTGCATATAAAAGTATCACAGAAAAAAATTACACGCACTTTCATAATCTTACCTTTTAACAGGGTAACAGATAATATGTTGACAGTACTAATACAGCTTCCTTTGAAGTATCAGCATCTCTTTAATATGGTATTAGATTTATACAAAGAATATAGTACATTTTACATTCAGATGAAAGAGGTTACACAGAGAGCAATAACATTCTTTACACAGGATCATTTTTTTAAAATGGCATGGCTGCATGGATTTAAGTCGATAGATATAACTTACCAATACAAGTTCTACTGATGACATCAAAAGAATAGCCAGATTTGCACTCACAACGGTAATTGCCTGGGGCATTTATACAAACATGTCCTTCTCCACAAGGCTGATTAGAGGATGAGCACTCATCCACATCTAAAAAAAAGAGAGAAAGGATTGAAAGGGGGGCACTTCTGAGCATGCATGTTGAGAGAAGAGCAACATGTTAACATATTTCTGTGTCCTCTAGTAGTTATAAAGTGTTTTGAAACAAAGATTTAGATCTAGCTTCCAGCTTCCACAAGAAGATCAGAGTCACAAATCCAAACAGTTCTAACTGAAACATGTTAACTCTCAGGTGTCTTGTTAATGCTGATGGACTTGGGAGGGAAAAGAAATCAGGAAATCAGACAATCTTTGGAGGAAATCAGGTGCAAAATTGTTTTAATATGCACACTAAATATTCATGGATCAGATCTTCAGCTAGTGTGAGATGCCAGAGACCCACAGTCAGTAGTGCTTTGATAAGCCATTTACAAAAATGTAAAACACCAACTTAGTTAAAAGCCAGCCAAAGGTATATAAGCCTTTCAACATTACTTGTATGGCTTCTGTGGGACATTAAGTTGGCCTTGTGTCATCCTCTGTATTGTGGAGATTTAAAACCACACAGCATTGTTCCAATACAATAATATAGTCACAGACAATGCCATTTTTGGTAGGTGATTATAATTTCTCCTTTGCTCAGAATACAGGGTTTCAAGAGTTATATGAAGGACAGAGAGCAACTCCCTGTCATTCTTCACTTGTTGGGACTGCCATGAGGGAAAGCATAGAATCAAGAATTGACTGTGGGAATGAGAAAAACTTGGGCAAAGTGCAAGAACCTGGCAAACATAAATGATAGATGAAATTTGTTTTCTTCCGAACTGTTACTTGCCTACACATCTTGTTCCATCCTCATTGAGATGATAGCCTCGGCCACAGCTGGGCGAGATTCGCTGGCAGGTATATGAGCCATCAGTGTTAATACACACCTGTCCAGCTGGGCATGGCATGTTGGTGCTCAGGCATTCGTTGATATCTACGAGAGCATAAGAAGTCAGTGTAACTATCTGCTACCTGAAGAAGTTTAAGGTAAGATGCATTCCTTATGTAATCCTTCAGAGTTTTAAAAGTTCTGCCCATGGGAGAATACAACTATTCGTGCCATTTATTGGGTTGGCCAAAATTTTATTGCATTTTTTTTTAATAGATGGACGCACATGTCTTGAAATGTAACTAACTTAATTTTAAACTGCAAATTCATTATATAACTTGACAGCTGACAGTTTAAGCTTGTTTTAGAAAAATAAAGTGCATGACTTCATTAACAATTAGTTATTTGGCATTGATTTCAAACCAGAAAAATCAAAAGGAACATTTTAATCATATTTTGCTGCATTACTTCAGAAAATGAAAAAAAAGCTACACAAACTCATAAAAAGTTTTATGATGTGTATGGTGAAGATGCCTTAAAACTATGGCAGTGTCAGAATTGGTTTGCTAAATTTTGGCCCAGAGGTTTTGATGTTAAAGATGCACCATGCTCAGGAAAGCCAGTCAAAGTTGATAACAACAAAATAAAGGCATTGGTTGAATCCAATTGGTATTTAACAACACAAGAGATTGCTGATAATCTTAACATATCGAAATTGAGCATTGAAAACCATTTAAAAACAACTTGGATACATTAGGAAGCTCAATAATTGGGTACCACAGGAGCTCAAAGAAATTCATCTCACTAAGTGTGTTGACATCTGCGATTCTCTCTTGAAATGTGAAGAAAACAATCCATTTTTGAAACATGATAACATGCAATGAAAAATTGCTCGTCTTCAACAACAACAAACAAAAAAGATCATGGAGCAAGCGTGATGAACCAGCTCAAAGCACTTCAAAAGCAGAAATTCACCAAAGGAAGGTTATGCTGTCAGTCTGGTAGGATTTCAAAGGTATTGCATACTTCAAATTGCTTCCAAGGAACCAAACCATTAATTCCAATGTGTACCATCATCAGCTGGATAAATTAAATGATGCCATCAAGCAGACGTGTCCAGAACTGGTGAATCACAAAGATGCTGTGTTTCTCCATGGTAACACTAGACCACAGACAAGTTTGGTCACTTGCCAAAAATTGTTGCAGCTTGGATGAGATGTGTTACTGCAGCCACCACATTCGCAAGACCTGGCGCCATCAGACCACCATTTGTTTTGTTCTTTACAAAATGCCTTGAATGGTAAAACCTTCACTGCTGATGAGGATATAAAATCATTCTTGGAACTGTTTTTTTTGCCAAAGAATGTAAGAATTGTTTTGAGTATGGAATCATGAAGTTGGCTGAAAGATGGCAAAAGGTAATTGAACAAAATGGACGCTATATGGTTTAATACAGTTTTTGTTTCACATTAAAAATTCGCCTTTCATTTACCCAGAAAAAACACAATTACTTTTTCACCAACCCAATTGTTTCATCAACATAATGTTTCCAGGTGAAGATCAGGAGAGGTATGAGAGGCCCAGATACCACTGAAAAGCAGAGGAAATTTGGTATAGAATTTGCATTTATACAAAAGCCCTTGAAAGTCTCCCCTTCATATTAATATTCCCTATCACATATTAATATATGATCAACAATTCAGTTCACCAGCTCAACCAGTTATGCTGTAGTCTGTGGGTTGTGGCTCTCAGTGAAAGCTACTTTGTAGTATGTGCTCACAGAAGTAGTACTCGATTCCATTTTTACAGATAAATAAACTACTGATCACAAGTATTCAGCATTAATACCTTACCTTGTTTTATGGTAAGTTGTCCATGTAAAAACATAAGAATGTGAATTACGTATTCACAAGACTATGCAGCTCTCTACCATCCATATGTCTGTTTTTTTACAAACTGGACATCGCTTTGTGACAAAGATATCCTTTGCCTGGATAAATTAAAATCTCAGAAAATGTAATCAGATGAAAGAGTAAGCTATATTAGAGTATGATTTGGTGCACTATATCTAGCCAAGAAGGTAAGAAACTCAGTGTCACTCAAGGTTAGCATGCGCTATTACTCTGGTGGAAAAAAAGAGTTTCAGAGTTTGGAATCAGTGGCTACAGGAGGTACTGAAGCATCCCTGCTACCTGGAAATGTTAATATAATTAAGACCTGAAGGTCTGTAGAAGCAGCACTGCTTGTGAGTGTAGGGGCTTGCATCCCATAACCTTCAGCAAAGTCCAGCTTCATATGAGTACTTCTCTGCCTATAATTTCCTCAACTGTTTCACTGGGCTATTATCATTTTACACAATGATATTGTTAACTGTTTAAGAGCTACTGCTTTCCTGTTGGTATGATATTAAGCACAGCATTCAGCATGCAAAATGTTGGCAGCCTGAATATGGGGAAGGAAATGTACTTTAATGTGAAACACTTCAGCTAGGCCTATCCCAGCTCACTAGAGTGTAAAATTTTCAACTTACAAAGACACTGAAAAGATAGGAATGTTTTCGTAATTTTTCTCCTCAACACCACATAGAGCAGCATTTGATTCACACTGTGTAAAACCAGCCTGTGAAATTTTTTTGCTAAATATTTTGAACAAATGCACTTTAGGGGACATAACTATTGCCGCTGCACATTGGTGTGGCTTTACCAATGTCAGTTAAGGCACTAACTGCTGTAGACCTGGTGCTAGCTATGGCAGATATACGTCTTCAAAGAGGTTGTTGTGCACAAGCACTGGCCCCCTTCATTATAAAGGCTGCAATTTTGTTTTCAGTCTCAGTGTTTTTAGTGTCAGATTTCGGCACTACAGAGTATGCTATGGTCAGGAGAATGAGGGGTTGACAATGAGCTAGGCTTGGCAGCTGCTGCCGCTCAGCCAGTTCCACAAGTCCAAGACATGCTATGCCGCTGGGGGAATTCAAAGTTAAGTTGAGACGTGAAAATACTACTGAAGGGAATAAGTGACAGATTTGTAGGTCACATTAGACAACTCCATTTAGAGTCTGCTGGAAACTAGTAATTCTAACATATTTATATAAAGGATATTTCTGTTTTGTAGGAGTCTTGGAAACAAGGCATTAGCCTAACAGATCGTAATCAGTCTTTAAAATCAAACTCCTTTCCACAGTGTATTATAACTGGCCCATCATTCTTATACATAGTAAGATTCTTGATAGGGTATAACTAACAGGGGACAGGTCTGGAAAGACCTACATACCTGTAAAACAGTATTAACAAAGTGTGTAACAGAGAATGTCATAAATTACAGCTTTTTATACTAAGCTTTAGCTAAAACTGTTTGAATAGAGGAAGATAAGATGTATCACAAACTTCGTACAAACTTTCTTTCAGATAAAATCCCCAAAAACCTAAGGAAAGTGTTCAAATGCAGCTAAGTGCCTTAGGTAACCAAATCTCATTAAAAATAGAGATCTAGTATTTAAGTCTTTTCTTCAAATGGTTTTCTTCCGTAAAGCTTACCTGTGGGACCAAGCCCGCCTTTAAAGGAGCAAAAAAAACCAAAACATAGCAGAGCAACTAGTACTTGCATGAAGAATGACCTGAGAAGCTCAGAGCTCACTCAGTGAAACTACAATTTATCTCATAGGCAACACTTAAATACTCACTGAGATAAGAATATGTCTTACCAATACAGTTGCCTAGCGCATCTTGTATAAACCCATTCATGCACTGTAGCTTGGGTCTGCAACGGAAAGATCCCGGAGTATTCTGACAGATAAAATCAGGAGGGCAGTTATGAGTACCAGTCTCACATTCGTCAATATCTGGTACATTAAAAAAAAAAACAACAAAAAATGTTAGCAGGAATTCAACAGAAGCTTTTTCATTACATTTAAAACATAAAATGTAGTTTAAAATGTCAGACAGATCAATTCTCAGTGTACCTTCATGCAGTTCAATGCAATGACCTAGGATCAATCTGACTTACCACTTCAAACAATCTCAGTAAAACCAGGTAGAATAAGGTAAGGTTATCTCTCCTGGAAGTCTTTGTACTAGTCCACAGACAAGCAGATCTGGTATCTGCAAACTGACAGGTGGAAAACTACTGTCCCAGAAGAACTAGCACTGTCTGTGGCTTTCCTGAGCAACTGCAGCGTACACATGTATTTACCAAAAGTAAAAGAGCATGACATGATGATGTTCTTATTTTTTAACCTAAGTCTGGAAGATTTCAATTTCTCTGCGCAGGACGTACCTTTGCAACGACTGTCATCTGTTAGTTCATAACCAGTTCCACAGCTCGTGTCCCGCTGACAGCGAAAGGATCCTAATGTATTGACACAAGTTTGTCCAATCCCACAGCTGTGTGTCCCAGTAATACACTCATTAATATCTAGAATGTAAAAATTTATTTTTTTTTTAAAGAGTAAATAAGAAACATGAAATCACTGGGAAAAGATGAGATCAAAGGCTAGCTGTAGGGACACCTCCAACCAGTCATTACTTTGAGCATCGTGATACAAAGAATGGTTTGGATTTGCCCCAAACTCCCACATCCACAACGTGGCTACTCATCTCTGCTCTCAGAGTGTGCATCAGTAAAGAGATTTTGACCCTACTGGTAACAGGACTTATGACTGCTGATTCACTGTACTGAAGAGGACGAAGTTGTACTGAGTGAGAACAAAGGGCCAACATAATCTGAGTCCAGTAGCAGATGATTACAGGGACTATATGAATGAGGCATGCTTTTAGAAATCCTTCCCTTGCTCTGCTTCCCATCAACATATGGCTTTGGGACAACCTGAGCCACAAGCAGCAACTTTATACTTTATAGCTATTGATTCCTTTTTATATTTCACAATAGGTTGGTGTTAATCTGACCTATCATCAATACCTATTTTACATTCTGAAGTTTGTATCCGAGCTACCTACTTAGACTCTCTTTTCAGTCAATGAGAGAAAAAGGTACTCCTAATGAGTAACACTCTTCATCCTACAATAGCTACATAAAAAAGGCATGATAAACTGAGCCCTGGTAGTGCTTACTTATCTCAGTTAGCAACAAGAGGAGCCTAGACTGACTAACTCAGAAGCAAATGTCCACATTGACATATCTGAAGCCAAGTGTGATAAACTCTATCCCAGCCCGTTTCATTTGATGTCCCTTTAGTTCTTCTTGTGGGAGAAACCTAACAGTTCTGCCCCCATTACTATTCCCATGCCACTCATGATATCCAAGACTTTCATCCTGTCAGTTGTGTTCTCAACAAGCTGAAGAATTCTACTCTATTTCATCTGCCTTATCAATTACTATCTACTACTATAAAGAGAACAGGTATTTTATTTTCATTTCATTCACAACAATAAATTCAAGTTCTTCTGCTTCTTCTTCACTTGAAATCCTTTATCTGTTTACTGATTGTCTCTTAACTCCATTCTCCCATAACTCTCATTCCAACACTCAATTTATACCAACTTTTTATGATCTTACCTCTTTCCCCACCTAGCATAAGAATATTCTGATCTCTTCTGTCTGGATCTTTTTTTAATCCATCCTTGCTCTTTTAAAACAAGGTTGCTGATAGTTGAACAAATGGGTTTTTTTCTTTTACCTTCACAGTTGACACCATCTGGTTGAAGCTGATATCCAACAAAGCAGGAGCAGACATAACTGGATCCTGTGTCTCTGCACTGCTGAGAGCAGGGGCCACCACCTAATCGGACATTTTAAGAAATGTTATAATTAAGAGGCTCTTCACAGGAACTAAAACAAACCACTGATTTATAGGATACCTGCTGATTTATTTAGAAAAGCAGATAACTAAACACACATATACAAAAGCAGGAAAGGGCTAAATAATGAAAGAAGTGTTTGCAATCACTGGATTCTTTTAGCTCTAAAAATTAATACAAGAAGGAATTAAATTAAGAAATCTCTCGTAGCCCATCATTGTTACAAGTTGAAGGGAAAATTCTGATGAGCTCAGACACCTCCTTAAGTTTTGGCTGGGAAGTCAGAACTTTGTATAGTGAATACTGTACAATAAGGAAGGTGAGATGCATCACCATAAGTTAACAACACATTTTCACTATTAGCTGCATTAGGCTTTATTTCTAGCCCAACATTATTAGGACCATACTCCTGAATTTGCTGTAGCATGTGGTCTTTTCCTACTCTGCAGTCAGGAAACATGAAAGGAAGAAGAGGGTACTGTGAGTGACAAAGGCTTCAGAGGACCTCAATGAACCAAGACTTACTACCGGAGTACTAAGGACCTAGTGAGGTGTGTGCAGGAGTAACAAAGGATATAGAAGAGAGCTGGGGTTATCCTGTCAGACAGAAAAAGAGGATACTATAGGAAATTTACAGAAAATTTGGCTCATCATTAAGAAAACTTACTTTTACTGTTAATATTAAAAATATTTAATATTCTTACAATAGAGAAAAGGTTATATACTTCCAACTATTTGTTGTAAGAGTATTGATTTTAGCACAAATAGAACCTGTCTTCTTCTGTTTTCAGAATGGCTGGATAGTTGTTAAACAAAAGGTTTGAGATAAGCACAATCAAAGTGAGCAAATTATAATACCATAAGCTACAATACTTTCAACTTCTGAGTGAATTAAAATAATTTTTTAAGTGCAACAATTTCTAATGAGGATAGGACCATTAGTACACTACAGAAAATTCAATCTGTACGTGGTACTGGCAAAGGCAATGACATTAGAAGGAACCATAGTCTTGTGGCTGAGAAGCTATCACTTTATGAGCCTTTGCTAATACTGTGAGCCCCTGTCAGCCACAGTAAAACCTACAGTGGAGGTGCTGGAAGAACAGAATTATTGTCCTCATGTATCATGAAGGTGCTCCAAAAAAAACTGCTGGAAGTTCCACTGCCTAGAAAATTGAAGCTTCCCCTGGTGAAGATTGTAAAATCACAAGTAATTTTAGCATTCCCAGTTTTTCAGAAAATACACTGTAGACAGAAATCTAATATGTAATTAGTAATACCATCCATCTCTTGCAGGCAGCTCATTAACTGACAAATCCAACAACTGATTACATAAAGAAATAATGCTAGGAAAATATAAACCATATTTTTCTATGTCATCTCTTGTAATTAGCAGCTGGAGAAAAGGAGGAGAGCCAGTGTTGGCTTCAACTAGCTAATGACCTAGTAGACATTTCCATCCTCTCTAGAGTGTAATAGCTATACAACATGCAGCACAGTAAATCATCTCTCAACCGAAATATAAGTCTATTAAATTGATTTTATCCAAAATGCATTACTTAGTTCTGAAATACTTGTAGAAAATAATAAATCACTGCTGTTCTAAGTTTATAGACATGTAAATCACATGTGACAAGCAATAAATCAGAATACTTAGCAGAACAATATCCCAGCAACACATTCTTCCCAGGAGGCAGAACAGCCTGACTAATGAGAACAATAGCTGCTTTTATTCCCTTTTTTTTTCAGGTGATGCATCTCAAAAGGAAACAATTTTGATTTCATATTCAATCACCCTGAACATCCCAAGAGAAGAATAAAAGAACACACATATTTCATATTGGATCTCCGTGTTCTGAAGAATCCAGAATACTCCATGGGTTCAACGGGTAACACCTCTGAGGTATTCACTAGAAGTTAAATAAAAGTTAAATGTACAGTCTAAGCTTCAGTTGGGTAAGATGAACTCCATTATGGGAGACAATGCCTCCCTTGTAGTTAAGAACAAGTGAGGCATCACATAATGGCCTACATTTCTTAGAAACTATCTTCATTCTGTTATTTTTACCCATAACTAGCCTAGGCAAAATGTTTTGGCTAATCTCTAGATCTAAGTTTGCTTCACTTTTATTGGAAGGAATCACAAAAGAGCTGGCTAACAGGACTAGTCACCTGACTTACCTCTACAGCCATCATGCAGATAAGGATCTTCTTGGTCTAGCTCCTCCTTTGAAATAACTAAAAAGAGGAGAAAGAGGCATTAGAGAATAAAGCACATGTCTTCTCACAGTAAAAAGCTGCCTACTTGGGATGGGACTCAGATCAGGGTTTTGAATAAACCAGGACAAAATTAAAGTGCATTATTTACATATTTTACAGTTATTTCATTCTTAAATTTGACATTCAAATGCACATGGCTATAGGGCATTTTCCATCTGATTGATTCAATATGAAAGTCACACTATGATCATAGATTGCACATGGGCTGAGAGATTTTCAAATGCAATTCTTAACATTAAGCTTTTAACCAGAACTCAACCTCATTTTCATAAGACATGTTGTTGAGGCATGCTTGGCTTCCACTGACTTTATAGTAGCTTGGGGTACTCACAGTTTTAATGAAAATCAGATTAACCTCAGTTATTTATTTAGACTTCATTCCAAAAAGGACTCCACACCCAACTGTTGGGCACCTACTCATGGCATTCTTTCAAATGTACTTCATATACCTTAACTCAGAGAATTTTGATCAGCCATGTGTCTGCTACATGCATGTGTCCTGACAGTTCTCTCTCTCCACACAGAGGACATAAAAGGGCTGAATACATCCACTACCTGAACCTATCGTGTCCCTAAAGGACTAGCTAATGGACTTCCTTCCATCCCGTCAGTTTGAAGGCAGGGGAAATGGTAGATTGCATTTTTACACATCTTGCTACCAATCTCAAAATACTCTGGTTATCGAATAGGAAGCTTAGTCTCTTTCAGTGATTGTCCATAAGCTTATCCAACCACTGATCACTTACAAGTAAATAATACATGACGGATGTGAAAGCAAGTTTTTGTGTGGTGGCACAAGGGTGAGTTGGTACACTGAGTCCTCAAGATATAGGGGCACTTTTTGATCATATAGAAGCTAATGAAACCAGTTTGCTCAAGTCCGATCTAATTTTGTAAAGGTCCCTGAGGACACAGTACCAGAGATTGCTTTTTAAGTGATGAAGAAAACATCATACTGGGAGTCCACTTGCCTGACCCTTTGCAGCAGAATGCCTTGCATGCCTTGCTATTGCATAACACAAACACAAGGTGCTAATCCAAGAATCACAGAATGCTTTGGGTTGGAAGGGACCTTTAGAGGTCATTTAGTACAACCCCTCTGCAATGAGCAAGGACATTGTCAACTAGATCAGGTTGCTCAGAGCTCCATCAAGCCTGACCTTGAATGTTTCAAGGGAAGGGGTCTCTACCACCTCTCTGGGCAACCTGTTCCAGTGTTTCATCACCATCATTGTAAAAAAAATTATTCCTTATATCAGGTCTAAATCTACCTTCCCTTAGTTTAAAACCATTACTCCATGTCCTGTCACAACATGCCGTGCTCAAAAGATTGTCCCCATCTTTCTTCTAGGCCCCCTTTAAGTACCACAAAAGACCATAATAAGGTCTCCCCACAGTCTTCTCCAGGCTGAACAACCCCAGCTCTCTCAGCTTGTCCTCACAGGAGAGGTACTCCAGCCATCTGATCATTTTTGTGGCCCTCCTCTGGATCCACTCCAATAGTTCCATGCCTTATTGTACTGAGGGCTCCAGAGCTGGACACAGTACTCCAGATGAGGTATCACCACAGCAGAGAAGAGGGGCAGAATCACCCCTCTCCATCTGCTGGTCAGACTTCTTTTAATGTAGCCCAGGATGTGGTTGGCCTTCTGGGCAGTGAGCGTGCATGTCCAGCTTTTCATTCACCAGTATCCCTAAGTCCTTTTTTGCAGGGTTACTCTCAATCACATCATCCTTCAACCTCTACTGATACCAAGGGTTGCCCTAACCCAGGTGTAGGACCTTGCACCTGGCCTCATTGAACCTCTTGAGGTTCACATGGGCCCACTTCTCCAGCTTGCCCAGGTTCCTCTGAATGACATGCCATCCCTCTGGCATGTCAACTGCACCACTCATCTTGGTGTCATGTGCAAACTTGCTGAGAGTGCACTCAATCCCACGGTCTAAATCACTGATGAAGATATTAAACAGCACTGGTCCCAGTACGGACCCCTGAGGGACACCACTTGTCACAGCCTTCCATACGAACATTGAGCCATTGACCACTCCCCTCTGGATGTGACCATTCACCCAATTCCTTATCCACCGAACAGTCCACCTATCAAATCTGTATCTCCCCAATTTAGAGAGAAGGATGTTGTGGGGGACCATGTCAAAGGCCTTGCAGAGGTCCATACACATGACATCCATTGCTCTTCCCTTGTCCACTAATGTAGTCACTCCATCTGAGAAAGCCACCACATGGGTCAGGCAGGACTTGCCCTTGATAAAGCCATGCTGGCTGTCTTGAATCACCTCCCTGTCCTCCATGTGTTTTAGCATAGCTTCTAGGAGGATCTGTTCCATGATCTTCCCAGGCACAGAGGTGAGGATGACAGGATGGTAGTTCCCAAGGTCCTCTTTTCTTTAAAGAAAGAATTCTTTAAAGAATTTTTAAATGGACACAATGTTTCCCATCTTTCAGTCACCGGGGTCTTCACCTGACTGCCATGACTTTTCAAATATCATGGAGAGTGGCTAAGTGACTACATCAGCCAGTTCCCTCAGGACTCTGGGATGTATCTCATCAGGCAAGAGGCTTCTCATGTCAAGAAGCTGCCTTACAAAATGGAGACTGATCTCCCCTTCATAACTAACAAAGGTGTCTATTCATGTTGCTTGCACTGCCTTTTTATTGGGAATTTTTATTAGCAATAGAGATATTTGACATACGTTCACCCACCTCCTTGTTTTTTAGTTTGATGATGAGCACAGTCCTGCCCTGCTTGTTGACATTGACCCATCTTTGCAATGCATAATGGTTATTATGTGTGCCATAATAACCATACTAACCATACACATAACATTTATTATGCATGCCACTTGCCTACAAGGGTAAGTGGGGAAATGCAGTACACTGTGATCACAATTCTGGATTTTTAGGTGTTGATGTATTTCTGATGTCATGCAGGTACAGTGAGTCTGCTATATTTTGTTATTAGTAGAGCTGTCTAAGTACAAGGTATCTACCAGTCCAGTCACTTCAGCCAGAGCAAATGGACAAGGAGAATTCCCTGCTGAGACAATTTCCAAGATAATGATCATTAGTGGCCAAAGTAATCTGTCTTACAATTACTTTCTGACACCAGAAACTGAGTGACCACCTACAGTTCTTTTAGCCTCCTGTGGTATAAAACATTTCAGCTATCACTAGTCAAAACAATGAGATTCAAAACATGCAAAATTAAATTACTTAGAGGAGATCTCCAGTTAGAGGAATTCCAGCAGAAATAATTTAAAGTACAAGCACTTCTTGTACCCCATATCATTTTGTGTCTCACTCTTTCATAATCAGCAACATAAAATACCTTGCTCCTTTTTAGGAGCATCATCGCTGACGGACACATCAATGCCTTCTTGACCCTTCACACAGCAAGCTTTGAAGACAATTCCACACTGGTATCCCGTCTTCGGGTTGGGTTCACAACTCTGTCCTTGAACTTGGGCAGCCTTTCCCAGCAAGCAACAGTAACAACATGTCTATAAAAAAAATAAAAGAAGAAAAAAAGAGTCAAATCCTACCCCTGAAAGGTAGGAATTTGGAATGCAAATTTTGCCAGTAGTGTCAATGGTGGTGTACCACCTTGGCAAACTGATGGAGGATTTTCTGCAGACTCTTCAAGAATTCCTGGTATACTTAGGCTCAGACATTTAAATCTCTAGTTGAGTTCAGTGAGGTTTGCATCTGGCCCACACAGAGCCAACCACAGAACATGCATTCAGTTCTCACAAGTACTGTGTATGTGCAAATGTGTGTGCAGGGTGATGCGGAGGACCAGAATGGTCCACGTATGTATATGGAATTTCATTGCTCCCTGCCTGCATCACCAAATTTCAAACACCAGCGAACAGTGGGAACTCATTAATATCTCTCCTTCCCTTCTGTGTCCAGTTCATCAAGTTCAGATGTGATCTATGAAGTGCATGACTCAGTTTATAACTAAACCACTTACTCAACTTTCCCTGCAAAATATACCCCTCTCTGAAGGGACAAACAAGCAAACAAACATGATTCATCCAAGGTTAGCGTTAACAGCTCATAAAGAGAAGCTATTCTGCTCTGAAAGACAGACTGCATAGTCAAACATCATCTAATAGCATCACAGTCCTGATATAGCTTCCAGCAATGAAACATGATCCGCCTCTTCAAAGACCTGCTGAACTATGGGCTGAAATACACCACAGAAGTGAACATAGAGCAAGTTAATCCCATGGAGATTTCCTTTTATTTTAAATTGAAGGGACACTGCTGATTTATTCAGTTTCCTACCTTGCTGTTAGAAAGCAGCAAAAATGTTTGGTTCTCTGAAACTGGTGTCTGCCAATTATTACTATCATGTAAAAGCAGCTTTAAGCTTTTATTGTTAATTTTATTATTCTTCCAGACTCTTTCTTTGCTTAAAGAAAACAGAATGCACCAGTAAACAAAGCAAATGGAATAAACATTGAACTAAATTTCTCTAATTTGGTCCTTTAAGCACTGCACCTACTGAAAAGAAGGAAACTATGATAGTCCTTTCACTACTTTGAGAGGTATAGCCCTCATATATAAGTTTTCTTTAGTATTCTAAGTTTTCCCTATAAGGTATTATGCTTCTTTCTTTGTACTGCAGTGAAAGGTTCTTTTAAAATCTAGAGCAGTGTGGAAGTAAAATAATAAAATACTTTTCTCCTTGTTCTTCAATCTTTTTTCACTTCGCAGCATTTTGAAGTTCACGCTGTACATAAGCAAGCTATTTTGTACTTTGTCTTTTACATACACAACTGAATCCTTTCTCTGCTACAGAATGCTGTATGGCAGGAACTCTTCCCTCCTGGCCAGTGCTGGGGTGTTGTTTTCATGCCCCCATAATGTTAAGACACATGTTTTCCCTTACTAACTACTGTTTGGCAGGATGCTTCCTCACTACTACCCACTTCTTTTACTTGGTTCTCCAACTACTTCAACCCAGTGGCAAATGCTCTGGTTTCACCACTAATATGTCTGGGATATTTCCACCTTTTCTGGCTTTTCTGGATGACTTTGGAAATAAATTCTTGATTATCTCCTCCAAGAATTGCAACATTTCTGAATATTTATTCTAACATGTTCAACATTTTCTTGAGGGATCCTTCTCAAAGTTTTAAAAATCTGTCTATAATTTTATTAGCTTTCCAATTTTCACAACTATGAATTAGAAGACAAAAATTAAAACTGAACTGAAGATTCATTGTTTCACTTAAGCTTGCATCTTTTTGATAACCAAATCTTATTTAAGTTACTGAATACAGCAAGTGCCTTGTAAAATTTTGACATTATATACTTCCAGATGTTCTCGCTAGGTTCTACTGTTAGTCATACGAATTGACTTGATCTATTTCTTTGTCTTGTCACACAAAGCTCAAATTGGGAGTTACAGAGTTTCTCTGGATTTCTTTGTAAAAAGTGACCATTAATCTTGCCATTCTTGAAGTGCTAAATAACCTTATGTTCTTTATTTATTCCAGGTTGAGCCACCACTTGAAAGAACTCTGTTTCCAGCTAGTGTAAATCTTCAGGAATAGAGCTTGCTAAGTCTTGCAATGTCTGTCAGAAACTCTATCTTCATTTAACATAATTGCATGCATTGAACCATTTGTTCCAACCTGTATTTATTGTAACTGTGCACAATGCATCTTGATATAACATCTTGATAATAATAGTGTTTTTTGCTATACCAAAGCCAAAATGATCCAGAGATGGAAAGTGCCAAATGTTTTCTTAACTGATGTTTATGGTAACTGGCTTTAAACATTGACCCTAGAAAATTCTGCACTGACAGTCCTAAAGGCTAACATTTCCTGTTCAACTAAAGAAAAGAGATGGAGAAGCTGAGGAATGACTTTGTGCTCAGAGCACATCCAGGACTCTGTAGACTGCATACCTCTGCACATATCTCACCTGTGAACTCGGAAAGTCACTTATTCTCCTCTTCTTTCAGTTCTCTCTGTGAAATGGTAATAACACAGCAGTGGTAAGGCTAGTTTAACTTATGTTCATGGAGCACTCAGGAATTCTGAGACACAAAGCACTATGTCATTAAAACTATCCTTATCCTGGTAGGATTAATCTCATTATTTCCTTTTCCACGCTCACTTTTTCAGGGTTGCTAGCCTATTCTGAAAGACTTTGATCCTTTAGTCCAGAGTGCAGTTTAGATTCCATAGTAGTTCAGTTCTTGTTGTGTTTGAAGCCATTTTCCAAAGGTCGCCAGTTGCCCAAACACATGTTGTGATGGCCACCCACCTTCCATGATGGATGGTACTACCTCACCAGAGAGTTGTTATCACACAATTTCACTGCCTTTAAGTCTTTGCTTCTTAAGCGATCCCAATAAAAATCTCAATTTTCTTTTTCTTTGCCTCTCCCCTGTTACTAGCAAAAGCCCATGCAACCTCAAAGCCATGGTCTTGATCTCCATGTTTGGATAGAAAGCTGTGTCCTACTCAAAGTCCTATGCTTCGTTGATTGCTCTTATAGCTTAACTTCTCACAGAAAGGAATAAAGATGGAAGGAATAAAGGAATAAACAGATACATGTGAGAAGTTTGAAGATTTCTTTTTGGTGTGAGAGGAAGCACCTGAAATTGCTTTCATCAATAAGGTCTCTTAACTGGTTAAATTTTATAATAGTTCTTTATAATTTATGTGACTATACCAGATCTTGAAGGGTGAACTATGTAATAACACTGCTTTTGTGTGTCTGTCCACAAGAGGTCTCTCACTTGCTGAAATCCAGACTAACTAGTAGATGCTATGAAGAACGGACTGAAAAAAATACAAGTAACTCGGTCGAATTTTTTACAACTTTTGAAGATCTGAACAAAAATTAAAAATATGTTCAACAGTCTAAAGCAGTACAACTTTTGTGCTCACCTAATACACACAATTAAAGTATTCTTGATGAAACTGGGCCATATCTCAATCTTTAGAAAAAGCAAATACCTATGATAAATTTGGGGGAAAATATCTGAGCACCTTAAAGAAGGTCAAATTTCTACAAGCTTCATTCCATTTTTCAGGGGTGCTGTGGTATAAGCTTTCATAGCACCATTTCTATATCTCCTATATTGCCAACTAATCTGGAAATTGATTACCATCTTTTGAGGAAGATTTCAAAGATTAATGAATTATTTTGCATCCTTACTTTTCAAGGCAAGAAAAGCTATGCTTCAAAAAAACACCAGAGGAGTAGAATTATGCTCATCATTACTTATGCCTACCACCCATAACTGTAAAAGCTGAGGCAACTGTTTTCAAAATACAGTCTTTTTATCTTTTTTCCAATCACAAGTTTTGGATTCAAAAGATTAGCTGCCTCATTTGCTGCAAAGTGCTGCAATTAATCATACTAACTGAATTACTAAATCACTTTTTCTGCTTCCTTGAAGGAGACAAAGAGGATCCAAAAGATATCCCATGCAATCTGAGCTAAACTAAGATGGACCAAATTAGGCAAAATAAGATTTGAGAACATGTGAGACAGCCTTGGTGTGAATGTAAAAGTTTACCACAGCAGGGCACAACCGCCAGATGAATTTTATATCTCAAGAATGTACTCAACAAAAGAAATTATCAACTGTTCATTGACATTAGATCATAAATCATCTGTGTCCATTACAGATCAAGATATTATCTATGAAGATACTCCTACAGCTATCTCAGTACAGTTATCAAGTGTAAGATATTCCTATTAGGGAGTGGGGGGAGCAGAACGTGGCTCACAAAGATTAAATAACACCAACTATGTTTATTCTAGTAAATTAAACAGGATGTTTATGAACATCCTGTTAAATTATGTTAAATTATCCTGTTAAATTATGACAGGATGTGGGATCAGGCATTGTACTGCATTTGTCTGTAAAATTTAAATATCAGCAAGCTTTAAGGGCAACTAACATCCTCTCAGACAATGCTGAAGCACATTTTGGGGTTAGCACAGGCCAGCAAGTGTTCCCAACAGCCCTCATGCACTATGTTTTGCAGGGGAAACATGACAGTTACGTGACATGAGCCACTTATTTTCAGGGCCAGAGATTGAGGCCCAGTGCATTGTTTAATAATACAGCTCCCACCATGAAAATCTGCCATCTTTAAAGAAGCCTGGCCACTTTAAAAAACAACAGTGTTAACTCTTCTACCTTACACTGACAAGCCCACATAGGGAAACATCAGTCAATTGATGGGAAAGTGCAGTCTCGTGAACAGTTGCATTCTGTTCCAGAGTTGTCCCATGGCATGCGTTTAAAATAGTGCTGCTGTTATAAGCCTGTCTCTGGTAGCAAACATTTGAGTCTGCAGAGTACTCACCCTCACAGTCCTTGTCCATTTATCTGTTTATAGCCCTTCAAAGTACTGAAACAGACAGCTAAGTATTTTTTCATGCCACATTCAGATTGGGGTGGACAGGCCTCCTAACAGTAAAGGCTGCACAGTGCAATCTCCATGCCAGGAGCAGGGCACACCTTGGATGCGGCCAACAGGTGAGAAATGTGAGACACACTCCACCATGGGACAAAAATCATACTGCACGTGCAAACGAGTCTGTGACAAGCCAACAACACCAGCCTCATCAGCATGTGTTACCTTTCTTCTAGTCAGAGAGAATGTAGATTACTTCACAGCCCTAGCATCAGCAGCATCCTACTGCCAGGAACACAATCAAGCTGGCATTTTGAAGAGATATCAAGCTTGTGAGTCAGTCATGCTCTGCCATCTTCTACATAGTACATTTTTTTTAACTGAATGAATGAAAACATTCAGTGTCTGTGAGCAGTGGGAAGAATTAAAAATCACTCTCATCTCTTTTCATCACCATTGAAAGAAATCCATAACAGGAATAGAGCTGTTCATGATTGAGTCATGGTCAAGGTCATGATCCTACCCGTGGAACCTTCTTTCAAAAACACTCTGCATACTGGTATGAACATGCTCCCTTTCAAGAATGGACAGACAAAGACAGTTATAAAGGTGGAGGGAAGGGCATAGATTAACTAAAGATGCCAAAGGTATCTTAAGACATTTTTATTCTAATATCAAATGTTTTATCACAAGCTTACAGATGTCTCCATTCAATTGTAAATCAAAGTCATGTTAACTAATGACATATACACAAGCTGGAATTATAAGTACACTGAGAGGATTAACTTCAGTTCTACCCCTTTGGGCCACCAATACTGAAAACCACTAAGTCTGACCTTAGGCCATGAAGCTCTAATGAAAGCTAAAGTCTGAAATGAGACTGAGTTTCTCACCCATCCCTTCCTACAGTGCTGTCTTTTTTCATATAAAAGTAGTTTTCTAGCCATTAACTCATTCAAGAATTTCCACCTCTCTGCATTCTACCCTCAGCATCTGCAAAAATACAAAACAGTCTGCTTCACCCAGCAAGGAACTATTTCTCTCAAAGAAGCACAAAGTGTTTAGTAGAGACACGAGGTGTAGATGGGGAAGAACTGGTTATGTGCATCAAACTGAGTACAGTGACCTTCAGGGTCAACCCTTAATACCAATCCAGACAGTCAATATAATTTCTTAAAGATAAACAGGAGTAGCTCTGATGTCTCACCTTGAAGTATTCAGCTTCACAGGTGGAATTTTCACCAGTATGTGAGTCACACTCCTCACGCACGTTGGCAAATTCAATCCCATCTGAACAATACTGCTTCTCCATCTGGCTGTGGCAGCACTGTACCTGAGTCATGCTGACAAAAGGATGGAAGCAATGGAAGAAGAATGTCATATATAGGCCAAGAACAGATAATGCAAGTTTTGATAATTAGCACTTGTCTCATGGCAAGAGGTTCCTGTGGGCATGCATTGTAGTTACAAAGTAAAGCTACTTGCTCAAAATAGGCAGAATGTCTAGGTGACATGTTAAATACAGTTAAGGTCATATGTTTAATACAGTTTAACTGCCTGTCTACCTTGCAGCCTTTCAAAAAACCTTTTTTTAAGCAAATGGATAACTTCAACCACATTTGCCACAGGGCTCAAGGTCTCTGGGATGTTGCATTCTTGCATGTTCTGTGACAGCTGGTGGCTGAACAGAGGGTGGTGAGAACCAAACCAGTGCTTCAGCTGATGGAAGGGAAAAGGCAGGCCCTGGACATTGTGAAAGTCTGCAGTCCCATGGCCAGCCTACCCCAGCACCTGCTGCCCCTTGCTCAAGCACATCTGGCATGTTGAAGGAAGCTCAGCATTGCTCTGTGGGACAACAGGAGATATGGGGAGAAATGAAGATACCGAGGAAAGTTATAGTGAGAAACAGAGTGTATTGCAAGCAAAAGGTCAAGGAATACAAGGGAGAAAATAAGAGTATTACAGGGCAGGAAGATGCAAAGAGGAGATAGGATATAAATCTACAGGAAACTCTGCTTTTTTACTTCCACTGCTCATAAAATCATTCTATTTTATCTCGGTTTCAGTGAATAAAACAATCTATGAGGAGGCTTTAAACTCCTCCAATCCTGTTGCTACTGTCACTTGCATGCAAAGCCCATTCAAGGAGATATCTCCCCTCTTTCCACTCTGTTTTCACCTGCAACTCTGCTTTGCTGGGTAGCGCTGTGGGTGGAGCTTGCAGTTTAAAGCTCTTCCACCACTACCTTCTATAATAGACAATGGAAAACAAAGAAAAAACTTAAAGAAGAGTAACAAAGCAGATTACACATATTAGGATATAAACATATCCATGTGTTCTGTGACAAACTCAATTTCATTAAGAATAATGTTACCTGAGTTGCTAGGGGAAAACTATCCCAAAGGCAATCCAAGCTGATAAATCCCATTTAGGGTAAAACAGAGGCACCTAAAAGGCATGCCCTGATATGTTAGAATTCTGTAAGAAACACACAGAAAAACCCTATATATGCACTTTTATACCCATCAGCAGGGGAAATCTTATACATCTTACAGACCAACAACATTGAACACACTATCTTTGCTGTTAGGAAAATTCACCTTTTCTTTTTTCCCCCCTCAACTCCAGTTATTTGAACCAATGAGTAAAATCTTTTCAAGGTTTACCTAGAAATGCATCAAATTATGTACATATTCAGAAAACCAATACCCTTTACTCTTAAAAATATTTCATTTACATTACTATAAATTTTGGAGTATAAGGAAGACAGATAGGTTAATTCCACCACTGAAATACAGGCTTCTCCTGCTGTCATCTAAGAGGTGGATTCCTATGCATCACTTCTGGAGGAGCCTTCCTGCTCTCAGTGACCACAGAATGAACTTTCAGCTCCCAGGCAGCGTGAGGGACTCTCTCAGCTCTAAGACCAAGCCAGCCAGTCCAGCCTACTAAAAGCATAGGACATGCGGGTACCGGGCTCAAATTTTGCATCTCTGTGCATACTGGTGAGGTGAGGATGTCAAGCTACATTTCTGAAGAGTCCCAATTTTTATTTACTGGATTTTGTAATGGTCTGACTGTGCAGTTCTGCCTTGGACGAAAACAACTAGGAGATTTTAATGCATAGGGACAAAACCCAGGATAAGTTAATGAACAAATTATTCAAAAATAGACTCTAAAGTCACAGCTAGAAGTTAAGCCCAGGACAGTAACTTTATCTGGCAGAATATTTGAAGGTTTTGATATTTGGTTTAGTTCCAGTTTGGAATAATATGTAGCTTTTTTGTTGGTGAAATTCCCTCTGACGCAGAATTTCCATTCCCTGCCCAGCTCTGGGGTGGTCTGACTGTCAGAACTTTGGAAGCCTGTAAAACCTGAACTTCTAGCCCAAGAGTGTGGGAGTTGAGACTTTCCAGCTCCTTTAGCCCTCCAAGCCCTGTTGAGGAGCTCCATATGTTGGCCACAGACAGACAAACAAACAAACAAACAACAGCAGTCTTTCAGTAATGTGTATGATTTCCAGTTTGTTTTTGTTTTTTTTTTTCCAAATACAAGTCACCTCTTTGAAATCCCTGACAAATTGGCAATTTCAACCAAAACAAAAAAGTTTCTTAAGATGTTTCCCACAGCTGTATTCAAAAGTCACGTGGCCCACCCCAACTGTAATGAGGAATTAAAGATCAGTTGAGTACTAGATTAAAATACCATTTGTTCAGTCCCAGAACAACAACAATAAAATCACACTTCATTGCCCAAATCCTACAGTGAAGTTGCACTGGAAGCAAATATTGTTTGAGACTGTGAACACTTGTGTGGCTGTAACAGGTAGAAATCCTTGAAATATGGCAGAGAAAAATGCCAGAAAAACCTGCACAGTACTGGTCTTACAGCTGCAATTTAACCTGCCCTGCTGACCACCCTTTTACCTTTGCACACCAGCCCACGTGCCGATGGTCGCTAGAGCATAGCACCACAAGCTCTTCAGACTCCAAGACTTTTGAGATGAAGAGTATCATCTCTCCTTGTCTTTGCTAAAGTTATGTGTGTCTCCCTGGCTTAGATCCTAATACAATATATACCAACTTTCTACTTCACAGCAGAGTAAAGGACCCATCACTAACGGCTAATAGGACATCTAGATTTGCCTTTTTGCGTAAAACCTTTCAACTCTTCCTGTGTAGCATTCCTATTAACTTCATGTCTATGGATAGCTTACAATATTGGTCTCTAAAACAAGAGGAAGTAGAGGAGTACTTTCCTGTTGGTTGCGGTTTTTTTTAATTACTCTTCATAATTAAAAAAGTCAAAGGCTACTTCTTCCTTATCTGCCATAATCTGAATTTCACTTAAGACAGTGCAACAGAACTTTATTGAAATAAATAGGTACTTACAATATAGCTGAAATCTTAAAGTACTAAATAAAGAATCTTTAGGAGCATCAGGCCTCATAACTGACATCGGCTCAGGATATTTCAGGTAAAATAATGTATTTTCTGGTGGGTTTTTTTTTTTTTTGAAAGATGAGTTTTATTCATGGCTCACTAGTGACAGAAATCACTAAGACATTTAAAAAGACCTTATTCTTTGTTGCAGATGCTGATCTAAAATTAAAGTCATTTCATTACTAGGTAATTTGATTATAAATCAAGTTAAGAAATAATTTTTATATTCTTTTACTTTCTGTTAAAATTTAACCAGTGTTACAGATTTTCATGGAATAATTTTTCAGCTGGAAAGCTAAATGTCCCTCTACCTCCATAATCCTTTCACATTTATTATTCTTCTTCCCAGAGGCTGCACTCCTAAACCAGCACAGATTTCAAAGTAGTATTTTTCCTTTCATTTCTTTCCATAATGGCCATAATTTTCCATAAAATTTAACAATGTCTTTTTTGTCAGCTGAATATCATCGCCCTCTCTGACTCTCTCCTTCTACTTACTACCCTGTCTTCAAACTATGTCAGCACCGTTCATGTGCACAGTGGAAGAACTTTGACAAAAAATATTAACATTAAAAAGGGAATTATTCCACTTAAGAATTATTTTGCAAAAACAAGCTGGGTCTTCCACACTTACTCCTTTCAGTTTGCAGTTTAACACGCAAACAGAAATGAACTTAGAGCAAGATCTGGTATTATGAGTGAAACAATATGACAAATGAAAATAATAAAGAGTGCCTCTATGATGAAAATACATATATTTGAACATGTGTTATAAATTAGCAAGGGACTAAAGTAAAAATATTTTATTCAAGAAACCTCAAAATTAACCAGTTTTATACGATCTATAAACAACTTTGGAGTTTACTTAATAAATGTTTTCTTGAAGGTAAAGGGTAAAATTAAATCTACACCATGTAGAGAAACAAAACTGATAATGTTGTGGCAGAGAAAGGACTGAGTGTGACATCATTCACAAAGTGTAGTAAGTAAGTTACCCTAAGTGAGTGTCAATAAAACCCTGACAACATAGCAGACTGTCAGACTGTTCTTCTGCCCCTCTGACTGTGAAGCCAAAAATTTTAGTGACTGTGAGGCACTCTTAGCAGGCTAGAGAGAAGAGATAATAATTAATATAGGCAACTTCTCCAAAAATAACTTTAAACAGCTTTTTCAGCCATAAAACTGTCACAACTTTGATGTCCAAAATTTCAGGCTCTTCCAGACTTGCAATGGCATAAATCAATAAACATCTATCAGCAGTGAAGCATCTGGTGCCTATCACTCCAAACACTCTTGTCTTACTACTTCCTTGTGTTCCCATCTGACTCTGTCTGGGAATACAGATCACCTTTTTGTTCTGTTTTTGCACAGTACCTAGCAGAGTGTTCTGTAGCTTCTTCTTTTATACATTCTCGCAACACTGATAATAAATAAGGTTATTCCCAATGTAACTCCAAAACACTTTACACAGTGCTAAAGGCATGCAATTCTCACATGGAGATACACTGTTTCTGGTCCAAGAATTAAGCTCACTTGCTAAGAGCTCTTCATTTGGAAAGGAAGAAGATTTATTGGCAGGTTGAGTTCCAAAAATAAATGGCAGCTGTTTCCAGCTGGTGCAAGTTTAAACGCAACACAAGAAAATGGATGAATGGGCAAAAAGCTGCTGCTATGACAGCAGATATACGACATAGATATTATTCATTAAAACTCTACACTCATATTTACTGAGTCATGAAGACACAGAGAAAATGACTGTCATTGTCCAGAGTGATAATACAATGAGGTGTACTCATCTGTGGGACAAGCAACCACAATAAGAGATTGCAGACATGACTGGACATTGAGCCTGGAGCCTTGTTTCAACATAAATGCAACTGAGCAACAGTGGCCAGATAGTTCTTACGAATTCATTTGCACTTCAGACAGGGGGCTGGCTCACTTGTGGTGTAGGACAAGAAAGTGAGCACATCTGCAGTTTGAACTGCACCAGATTCAGCAAGCGACGCTCACACAGATGGCAAGTCACTCGAGAACTACAAGAGACTTTGGGGGAAGGATCCTAAAAAGATGTTGAACCCCAGAACTGTCAGCTTATTTCTAAGATGCACGGCAGATGTAAGAAATGTCAGTGCTTGTGTGGAAACCCCTCTTGATCACTATAAATGTGCTTTAAATTGTTTCAAAAGGTCAAAGGGTTGCAATTCTAATTCAATAAGGCAGCTTGTTCCTCACACAAACAAAAACAAAAGAAACTCTAGCAGTGGGCTTACTTTCAGGAAAGGACTGAACCTGAGATGCTGTTATTACTATTCTAAGCAGAGGATTCAAAAGCAGCATGTAAATTCTTGTAAAGTGTGTTGGAGAAAGTACTCACATCCAATCTGTTCTGTGTTGCACAGTCTTTGCAAAGTAATTGCACAAAATCATTTTTACTTCCTCAAATCTGCTCACTTCACAGTGTATTTCTCCCTTGCATTCAGCTGCTAACCTTGCAAACCCAAGCTGAAATATGCAGGGCAAACAGCTCCATCTGGCATGAAGTAATACGGGTTTGTAAATCCAAGAGGCTGTGGCTTTTTAAGAGCACTCAGAGTCAGACAATCAACACTGTCCAATGCTGCTGCACCAGATAGTCAAAATATTCCAGCTGGGGTTTAAGTAACCACATAAATGATAGATATCTGTCCTCCAGCAGCTCCCACAGCATGTAGGTGTCTAAATAGGAAGAAGGTTCTTTTGAAAATCTGTAACAAATAAATAAGGCATCCTGTGTCATATTCTCACCTGCCTAGACCTCAGCAATTGCAAGGAACCTGGTTTTGCTTGCATCTCTGTGCAGTAGAAGTAAATGCACAAAATCCGTGACATTTCCCTCAGGTGCTTGCAAAGGGAATCATGCTCTCTCACTGTTAATCCTGGCTCCAGTTACACCAGCAACTAGAATTTGGCCCTTACTTTTGTGTCTGAAATGGCATTATGAAGTGATTTTTCTGTGCATCTTACAGATATGCCAGTTTGCAATCATAACTGGGGTAAAATAATATTGCCTTTAAAGACAGTAGTCAAAGGTGCCAATTTTACTTACTCATTTTTATAGTGAAGCCAAGCTTCAGGGGGGGCTATGTTTATTTATCATACAGTTATGAATAAATGCAACTGAACTGAATTTATCCACTTCTTTTTTTTTGTCAATAAGTGCTCATGCCTCTCACAGAATATGTCCATTTACCCATTTCTGATTTACCATTGCATCACTATTTTCATAATTACATATCAGTTATGCAAAAAAACTAGATGAAGTATTAGTAAACCTTTTTCAGTTCCTGTGAAGTCCTAAATACTCTCTAAAATGGAAATCCTTAAAAGAATATATTACATTTACAGTAGAACTGCAACTCACATTAATCAATTTATCATTAAATCATCAAGATTCTTGCTCCCAGATTGTTCAATAAACTTGGTTTCCTGTTTTCCCTGCCTCTGTTCTGTCTCTAACTCTCCTGACTCTTCAAGTATTTCCTAAATTGGGATTTAAGTCCTATCTGTCAATTCTTCTGCGTAAGAGACCGCTTTCTATGCCAATATAAATGCAAAAGTCAAAAAACATGGACAGACTTGCCTGCAAGACACATTCTTTCCATAATAAATATTAATCCAACACTTCTACAATTCCCAAGATTAAATCACTTTGCAAGCCATTTGAAAAGATAGAGGGGAGCAATGTAACGTGTTTTAAATACAAAGTCCTCTGTGAAACTGCCTCTCAAACTACCAAGCACAAATTGTTAGCTCAGTAAATCAAATGTAACAAGTGCATTTAACAGCAAAAAAATAATGCAAACTATCATTAACATAAAAAGTATGAATGCTCAAACCATGTAAGAGATTCAGTGTAACCAAAATGTCACTCTGCAAATAATTGTAACATTTAACTTCATTATTTCATTTGCTAGATTACATGATAGAAATCAGTATCCTATTAAATGTGAATAGAATTAAGAAATCTATTAATTAACTAAAGGTTACTATTTTCTATGACCAAACACATTTGACAGAAGTCGGACACTCTATATGATTAGGAATCGCCTTGACTTAAGCTTTAAGTTCCCCCCATCCAGCAATTCAACTGAGAACTAGAGGGCAATTATTTGTGTGGCACCACACAGGAGAAACTGTTTTAAAAGGCTGTCTTACATACTGACATATATGTCTATATAGTCTATAGATTATTCATGTACAGGATCTGCTGTGTTTCTTCAAACACTTTTGATCAAGAATTTGGACCATCACTGGGCTAGATTCACAATCAGTACAAACTGAAGAAGCTTTACTGACATTAGTGGAGCCATGCTGAGATATATTGACTATAGGCAGAGTCCAAGCCCTGTGAGTAGAGTACAGTGAAAAAAACTTCTAAGAGACAGCACATGCCAAACAGGTTAGAGCTGAGTGACTCTGCACTAGATCAACAGCAAAAATTAGAAGGTCTTAATGGAAGAAAAGTGAGTACTCGGGTTTTCCCAAGGCTAGAGATGGATTGGAAAACTCCAATTTAAGAGCTCAATGCTTCATCTTAACATCAGCTTTCATACCTGCCATTCCCATGGTTTTACATTGAAAGATAAACTATAGTTTAATATATAATAAATAACTATATACCTGCATTCTCTGGACTCAGATATTAATGGTAGAGAAGTACATATTCTGTTTTTATTTGCCCATTCAATACCCTTGTCACAGCATTCTTCCATTGAAAGATCTGCAGAAATTAGAAAAGAAAGAAAAACACAACAATATATTAATACAGCCTTAGTAAATGGTATTGCCTCTGCCAGTTGAAAAAAAAAAAACAACAAACCACAAAAAACCTTCAAAATAAACCAACAAAAACCCACAAACCAACCAAACAAAAAACCCCCAAAACACAAAAGACTGTCAGTTCTTTCCTCCCTCTCTTATCTACACACAGAGTAGTGCACTCATCCAAAAGGCACTCATGGCCAAATGAAGTATCCATTAGCACGCTGTATGTAATAAGCCACTGTACTGGAGGTATTCCTTCCTCAGTGAACAAAGCTGCAGCTTCCCTTAGCCTTCCACATAAAGACACAGTCCAGGGACTGATAATCCAGCAGAAAATAGTTCAGATAGAGTTCTGCACAATAAAAGGATCTGTTGGATTGCTTTCCTTTATTATCAAAAGCAGCAGTAGCAACAAGCAACCTTTTAAAATCCTGAATGCAGGACAAATCACTGCCTGATATGAAAGACAGATGAATGTCATCACAAGTTAATTTGCAGAACTATTTCTTCCTGAGGTTATTATTCAATTAATCTGTTTTACTCAGAAGTATCTCTGTAAATGCAGAAGTATTGCACAGAGAGACAGAAAGCTATATGGTATTTTGATCACATCACATATGAAATAAAAATTGATATAGATACCAACTGATACCAACCCTGAAACTAAGATGATAAGCATACTGCAGATAATTATTTGTGCAGAGTATGACTTTTGCAAAAGTCTCTAATTTAATAAAACTAAATACTGTTAATGGACTGACAAACACTAAAGGTTTGCTTCATATTCCAAGTGCAAAAGTTCATTGCACAGCAGGTGTATCAGAACTTGGAATAAAACATGAGTCACATTTTCCTATTAATTATCTTGTAGTCCAGACACAGAACAGCTCCTTGTATAACAAATACGCAATCTGTGTAAAAGAAATATAAATCTGATTATCAAGATGGATGGCTTTCTAATGTTTTCTCTTTGTTTCCTAAGTGTTTTGATCAGTGGCCCTGACAGGCTGCACTCAGGAGTCCTTAGGGAGTTGGCTGATGCCATTGCCATGCTACTGACAATTATCATACAGAGGTCATGGCAAATGAGAGCAGTTCCTGAACAACAGAAGAGAACCAATGTCCCCCTGTCTTCAAGAAGGATAAGAGAGGAGATCTGGGAAACTACACACTGGTCAACCTCTTCTCATTGTCTGGAAAGGTGATGGCAAAAATCCTCCTGGAAACCATGTCCAAACACATGAAGGACAAAAAGGTGATCAGGAGAAATCACATTGGATTTATGAAGGGGACATCATGCTTAACCAACCTTAGAGCCTTCTACAGTGCAGTGGCTAGGTTGGTGGAGGAGGGAATAGCAGTGGAAGTTGTTTACCTTGACATCAGTAAGGCTTTTGACACTGTCTCCCATAACACCCTCATAGACGAGCTGATAGTGCACAGGTAAGTGGACAGTGAGGGGGACTGAAAACTGGCTGAACCGTCAGGCCCAGAGGGCTGTGATCAGTGGCACAGAGTCCAGCTGGAGGCACGTGGTGCACTTCAGACACAGTGGTGTACCTATATGGTTCCAGCACTGTTCAGTATCATTCTTCATGACCTCAACACTGGGAAAGAATGCATCCTCAACAAGTTCACAGATATGCAAAACTGGGAGGAGTGACTGATGCAGCAGAAGGATCTCAACAGGCTGGAGAAACGGGCAGTGAGGAACCTCATGAAGTTCAGCAAAGGGAAAGGCAACGTCTGCATCTGGAGAGGAATAAGTCCTAAGCACCAGTACACACTGCAGGGTTACCAGCTGGAAAACAGCTCTGCAGAGAAGGACTGGTAGGCACCAAGTTGATTATGAGCCAGCAATGCACCTTTGCAGCAAGGAAGACCAACACCATCTCAGGCTGCATTAGACAGAGCACTGGCAGCAGGCTGAGGGAGGTGATCCTTCCCCTCTGCTCAGGACCGATGAAGCCACACCTGGAGTGCTGTGTCCAGTCCTGGGATCCCCAGTTCAAGAAAGATACGGACTTATTGGAGTGAGTCCAGTGCAGGGCCACCAAGACAATGCGTGTATTGCAGTATGTTTTATATGAGGAGAGACTAAGAGAGATGAAACTGTTTAGTCTGGAGAAAAGAAGGCTCAGAGGGAGATCTGATTGATATTCATAAATACCTGATGGGACAGGATGAAGAAGGAGCCAGACTCCTCTCAGTAGTGGCCACTGACAGGACAAGATGCAATTGGCACAAATTATACCACATAAACTTCCATCTGAACAGAAGAGAACACTTTTTTACTGTGAGACTGTTCAAACACTGGATGATTTCAAGAGGTCCATTCCAATCTAAACAATTCTGTGACTGATTACTTAATGAAAAATAAATAAGCCTTTCATCCGCAGGCTGCTGTGCTGCACACAGGAAGGCAAATATAATTTATTTCTTTTTGATGGAGAAGCTGAAGTACAGAAGAATGAAATGACTTGCCCAAATTACACAGCAAGCTGGTGACTGAACAGGGAGTGCACACCAGGTCATTCTCAGACGATTTCTCTCCACTAGATTATAAAATGCCTCACATGATTATCTCAGTCTTAGTTTTGCTCCAAGCTCATCTAAAGGGAGCAAGATTCAATAAGCAGTAGCATTATATTGAAGACTATCCATCTTCCCAAATGACTTCCTGAAGAGTCTAGTAAGGACAAGCATCTGTCTCCTCTGTCTCTCCCTATTCCAGTTTCAAAGCCATCATACTCCAGGTGCTCCAGATTTATGGGAGTCACAGCCTGCTTCCATCTGCCCATGCACCCACTTCCTAACCTAAGTCATCAAAATAAGCAGAAATATTATTTAACCTGTTCATGACCATTTACTTTGACTCACATCAGATAGTTTACAGGAGTACCTCAACTGGCAGATCTTCATATGTGGGAAAGTAAAAAGTACCTGAAAGCAAGTAGAGAAAATACTCCCCTCCAGTAACTCAGTTGTTTGCAGGGAACAACTCAACTAGTGATTGTAATCCAACAATTCAAAACAAACAGAAAAGAGTTAAATGAGATTTAAGGGTAGGTACTCCTAAGGTAGTTATCAATTCCACAGTGCAAAGCTCGGACTACTGAGCATAACTCTGGCTATCCCTCTTTAGGAAAGATTGCATCAAAATGGAACATGTGTGAATAAAGGCCAGGAGGACAGTCAGGGGAATCAAAGCCCCATTTTATGAGGAGACACTGGAAAAAACAGACCATTTTAAGCCTAGATAAGTAAAGTTTGTGAAAGGATGTAGTTTTGTCAACAAATATTACAGCAGTAAACAATAATCCAAATTATGAGATCAAGTAAACCAGACTTTTTTTAAGTAAGAAAATCATTATAATTATAAACAGAATTACATTAAATGTTAGTTTATAACACAGCTCTGTACTCTATGACCTGGGTCATCCTTCTAGTCTTACTTACATAGCCAAAATAGTGGTCAAAATTCTGTCATTATGAAGTCAAGGCAATATTTCTCTTGAATTCCTCAGTGAGTCCAGTATTTATGCCAGTGTCTGGAAGCTAATTGTAGTTTATAATGCTACAGAGAAAATCAGTCTTGTAAATAAATATCTGCCTGTGGTAGACATGAATTTGTGTCTGACCTCTTCTCTGGGAATAGGGACCCTGTCTGGTGCTTTCTGCCAGTATACTGCTAAGAAACACTATATGCATCAATTTCATAAAATGTGTTACAAATAGCCATATTCTTAGTGCTGTTGTCTGCAATTAATCTTAACTGTGTTGAAAAATGATACACATTTAACTGAAGTGCAGAGCTGGCTGCAGGTTTTTGCAGGGCTTTGTACAAATGGGTCTTTAGCCAAGTTCCTCCTCAGAAGGACAATCCCTGGCTCCGGACACCAGTTCTTCCCTCCCAGCTCTGGCAAGACATCTCTACTCCAACCAAATAACTCAACAATTCAAAGTAGGCCAAGCTAAGCAAGTTCGTCTGTAGGAGTGCATCCAGACAAAGAAGGGTTTCGGACAGTTTGCTGAGGGAGAACTGTGGTCCAGACTCATTTTTTTGGTGACATCACAATCCATATCATCCAAAGATCCTGCCAAAAATCCCTTGAGAATAGAGGGAAGTGAAAAACAAGCAGTCAAAAAAGGACTCCACCCTCAAGGCCATTCTTCTGAAACATAACAGTAAACCAATGAATAACATTTTCTCTATCTTGGCTTGGCAGTTTGCTTTTAAAAATGGTCATTTGTGGACAAATCTCTAATCTTTTAAAAATCTCAGAAAGTATGCGCCTCACACTTTGGGTGTCAACTCCTAATTGCACCGGAATAGATTCTGACTATTTTGGCACCAAGAGGTGCTAACAAGTATTTTAGAAACAGGACAGACTTAGCGAATCATAACTGTATTTTTCCAATGTTATGGATTCAACTGTACACACGCATGTTCATGTGGCCCCCGGCTGGAAATCTTTGGGCAGGCAGTTCACACTGAGGCCATTTGCATCTCCTTACACCCTCTTCAGTGGGCCAACACCATGGGGTGGCAATGGCCTGTCCATAGTTTCTCCTAACTAGAAGTTCATAATGCAGGGTATCTGACAGAGACAGTGGAAAACAGATGGTAGAAACTACTTCGATTACGACATCTTGAAGAATCTCACTTACTGTGCAGAATCTCACTTTTTTCTCTGAATGCGACCATGTGTTTTTACTACAGTTGATGGGCTTTTGGAACCCCTCAGTGCCACAGTGCTAAAGATGACTGAATAGGAATTACAGTACTGCTCTTCTGAGCCTGGTGCTCCTTCAACTCTTTTGCCAAGTGCATAATGCTTCATGCAAATCAGGCAGGGAAATCTCAGGCATTTGACAGACAAAACACTTGCTGGAAAGGATGACAATGTTGTCGGTGTTCCGCTGAAATGTGCCCCTTTATTTGGAGGAAGAAAGTTGTAACATTCAGGAGCACACCATCTGGTCCATTTTGTACATTTGTGAAGCAAATGGTCAGCTTTTTGGCATCATAAGATGGAAAAATATGAAGATAAACCTCAGATCTGTTAGGATGGTAGCATGTTTACTTCCTTTTCAATCAGATAAAGTAATTTTGCATGGCAATTTAATTGAGAAAAATCCAACTCTATTTTGGATAAAAATAAAACACAGCTTCATCACTACTGTGTCCCTGTAAAAAAGTATGTGCAGCAGGGCATCCAAAAGGACTTGAGTCATGTTAGTATGATAACAGTGAGGATGCCTGTCATGATGTTAAGGTGGTATATGTAGTATTCTGAGAGACATTTCAGGAGTCTTGGGAAGAGGACAGTAGAAACACAGCTGGAACTCAGATCTCTAATTTTACAAAAGCTGTCATGAGAAGACCTGTCAGATAAGAAGTGATTAAAGGTCACACAAATTAAAACATTTTGTGCACATGACGCACTCATGTGCTAGCTATGAACTATGCTTACATAGACAAAACGTGTACAAGCATATGGTTGCTTTAAAAAAGGGTAGTTTGGTAATCTTAACAGGATTGCCTGTGTGGGAGTTCAAAGCAAGAAATGTGGTTAAAATCTGTATAACCTTAGACTTCTGTGATGTAATAATTGCTTATTCAGCTGCTACAGTGTATATTTTCTGCAAAAGAAAGATAAGCTTAAGAAAGTTGCCCAAAAGAATGATTCCTGGAATGAGAAACCCTGACTTGTTTCTGGGAATTGTGCAAAAAAATAAGTAGTAAAAATGACTGGATAATTTTCATGGCAGTAGCATTCCAGCTAGATCATAAAGGGACAGATTTTTAAGTAACAATCTACAATAGCAACTATTCTGTACAGCTGCTGCTGATGGAAAAGCCTATGTACAATCCAGGATTAGATAGCTGTTCATTACTCAGTGCTGATCTATGAAGCTGTTATAAAGCGATGATAATAAAAAACCAAAGCTACTCATGAGTCTAGGTGGGCTTATCAAGCTGGTGCTAGTAAAGCTTTCCAGTTCTTCTGTGCAATAAGTGATGTGACCACCAAAGTTACTGACTTCCCAGCCCACATAACCAGCTATAGTTGGGTATGGATTTGGAAATAAGTCCAGGTCAAGGCGTCAAAGTAACATCTTATTAAGATGCTTTCAACTTTTTAAGCACACTAATTGATTAAGTTTGTAAAACATGGCACAAGTCTTGCCCTTCTCTCTCTGCAAGAGACTCAGCGCTATGGAATGTGAGAAAACAGAACATGACTATCACTTCTCAGCATATGCAGACACAGGCAGCGGATGGACTCTGTGAAAGTTCAGCACTAGTCCAACAAGTTTCAGTAACAGCATGTCATCCAGAATTTTTGGAACTCATGATTACAAAAGACACACATTGGTTTAGGTTTCAAGTGAGAAAAACACTTTCAACTTTCACAGCATACCTTTCTGACAAAACCCTTCTTGTCCTGTCACGAAACCTCTCTTACTAGTGATGCTCATCCATCTAACTGTCAGCTGAAAAAAAAACCTACGCAAGACTTCATAAAGAATTCCTCAAAAGAATAGACTGGTCATCCGTATTATTCAGTTACATTCTTTGTCTTCCAACCTTCCTTTACATCTGCATTCTCCTGACACAAAACCAGAGAAAATGCATACCCCTTTGGCCAAGGCTCAGCAGGGAGCCTTGCTATAGGTTCAGGGTAGACAAAGTGTACTTGGCCTGATCTGCTGTGCCAAACCAGTTTTCTTGAACCAATGACACCTGGCTAATATTAGGTGGATAAGCCAGCTGCCTTTGTAGCAGGGATAGATAACAGTCAAGTGCTGGCAGCTGGGATTTGTAGTCTTGATTTTTTGGCTGTCCATACAAGAAACTGTGGAAATGCTGTTTCTGGCAACACAAATACACTCTGGCTGGCCACTTAAGGCCTCAAATAGACCCAGAGACATGTTTAGACAAGAGGGAAGCCAGATGACTTCAGAAATCCAACTGGTAATAGACAAACGTGCTAAGTAAAGTCTTGTTGCATCTTGATCGTGCATGTAAAGCTAGGGCTTAGGTACACAGAGTTAGAGGAAGGGATGAAAGAGAACTGAAACTATGAAAGACATACAACAGAAAATATGGCCTCATGATTCCCAGAAACAAATGGTTTGAATTGGGAGTAACGGAGCAATGCAGGAAAGCATTACCATTCTCAATTTGAAACTATGTATTTGCTGGATCTCTTCAGACAGGAGTTGCAATGAAGATGCCCCTACTATATTTTATATACAGAGAAAGAAGTGAAGTGAATAGAAGCTTTTCTTGTTCTGCAGAGACATCCTTGTTTACCTCAACACCATACATCAAATATACCAATATACTGATGGGGTAAGATTAATAGACACAGCACAGCTGTGGCATTAGTCCCCTTTGGACAGCAAGCTATTCTTAGTCTGTCCACTAAGTTGTTCTGACACATTCCCTTAAGGAATATACCAGCTTAAACTTTTTAAATAAATGCATAAAATCTGGAGCCAGGATGCCCTCTCTTGTAATCCCCACAGTAGCACGAGTCAGGAGGCAGACTCAAATGCATTTGCTGCAGTCTGCAAGGTTCTGCTCAGCACCAGCTATCCCTCTCCGGTACTGCTCTGGACTACTGTTTGTCCTCAAAGAGGGCCTGTGACAACAGTGCTGCTTCTTCCAAGTGTGGAGGTCATATTGGAATTTTATGGACTGAAAATCACAGTTTGTGTGCTGCTAAGACATATGATATATTCTCCCTAAGCAGGCTTAAAGTGTTTGAACCTTTACCTTCAGATGAATTCTCAGCTGAGTATGATTATTTCAGGATAGCTGAAATCACTAAAGAAACCCAGTTAGCACACTCGCTAAAGTAGCTGCAGCCTAAAGGAAATGCCTGGTATGTTAGTGTGTTTTGTGGTTGGTTTTAAAACAGCCAACATTTTACTGGAAATTTTCTTAGGTCTGGAGAATACTCATTTATGGGGAATGTGGCCATCACACAATTAGGAGGGTTTTTCAGATACGGCCAAACCTCATTTTACGAGGTGTCTGTTTGCAGTTTATTAAAAGACGCTCTTAAAATCGTTGATGGCAACAGTTGGTGATGAGGTAGCTGCTGTGTTTGGTGATAACGACAGGCCTAAAGGAGGCAAAGCTATGTTGAAACATGTCTTTATTTTCTCTGGTGGGGAAAGTAAGTGCTTTACGATAGGTTTTTTATTTTGTCTCATTTCTAATAAAAAAAAGTCTTTCAAAAAAGAAGGCAACTGGCTACTAAAAAATTAGAAAATAAGACTACACCTATTGCAGAAAGACTATAAGGCATCCAATAACATACCAAAATACCACAGAAGATAGGGATGTAGAAGCCCTAAAGAGGTTATCTTGTCCTACCAACTACTCTCAGGCAGAAGCAATACAATTTGGTCAGTTCTAGGTAGATTTCTATTTAGTTGTTCAAAATAGTATCAAGTGAGGCTGATTACGCAACATCTCTAGACAATGTGCTCTTGTGCTTCAACATCCCTAATGACAGAGAATTTTTAATAATATATTGCTTTACTGTCCACTCCAAAAGCAATTTAAATCCATTTTCGTGGTATTACCTCGTATACATAGGCTCTTAAGACACTTCAACAACATTCTATATATCTGAAGACTGCTACTTCATGTAGATGTCTTTTCTGCAAACTAAAATTTTTTAATCTTTCTCGATAGGTTATTTTTTGGACTTCCTTGAGGAGACTGGAGTTCAAAAGATACTAAGACTAGAAGACTGAAGGGTGATCTGAAGATTTCTAGAAGACATGAAGATACTGAGAGAAACTTAATACTAGAGCCTACTGAATCAGCATCATGTAAACAGCTTAGTATAAGTAATGGCTGTCCTAGACTTGAAATACTCACACGAACATGAAAAAAGAGGGTTCGTTCACAGCTCTGGTGGATACAGGTGGCCTAAAGAACCCAGTCTTGCTAAGATGGTATGGGTGGACCTACAAAAAAAGACTCAGAACAGAAAGAAGAACTGCTCATTCAGACAAGCACATGCTAAATTTCATCCTTCACCTTCCCTATATGACAAAATCATGTAGATAATTAAATTACTTCACAAGGTGTTGATAGCCTAAAGTGGCACTTTTTTTTTCCTCATTTAAGAACAATTTTTTTTCTCTTGATTTCTTACTTCAAATCTTTTAAAAAACAGTGTGATTAGAAAGTTTCATATAAAGCGTTACAATTAATCTACTGTAAGTCCTGTTCATTTGCATAAAGGCCATGATCCAAAATATACTGCAGCAAATGACAGTCTTTAGCTAGATCTTAACGAGCTTTGGATCAAGACCAAGTATATGCATATATTCAAAATAAAGCAACTGAAATAGGATATGAAAATATGACAGAGCAGCACATATCAGAGTATCAAAACATATATATGCTCAAGCATTCCTGTGTTCTCTCATGTAAAATCATTACAGGAGAAACATTTTCACACTGGGATTTCTCTATTTTCATCTGACCAGAAAATTAGCAAGAATAACTATACTTTTATGTACTGCTTAAGTGACACATATCTACTCTGTAGGCATGTTTTTTGCTGCATATAAAAAATGGACAATGATTAAAGATCCTGATATTCTATTATTGCCATATTTAAAAAATAGCCTGGAAACACTCTTGTAGATGGGATAAAAATTCATTGCACAATGGGACAAGGTCCAAGTATGGAAGGAACCACTGACAATACAGAGCAGGGAGAAAATAAAGATCCTTTTTTGCATATAATTATATAGCAATTATTTAGGAAAGGTTTCCTTTTGGAGAAAATGTTACTAAAACCCTCTCTTACATGAGATTTCCCTCATTTTTGAAATAATGTATACTGAGCTGCAAACTGATACTTAGGTCTTCCAGATTTTCTGCTAAAGTATTGATATTAGAAGTACTTAGGACTTGGAATCTAGTCAGTGGTAAGAGCTTCAAAGCTTGTAGATAGTAATATTTCAAAAGGACATAGCGCTGGTAGCATTTGTACAGTATATCCTTCCAGTGCTTAGTAAATCCTGGGAAACACCCTAAAAAGCTGCAATATACCAAAGTATTTTTATGTCCGTACAGTGACTTAGGCACTGATACAAAAGAATTTTTAGGTATTTCTTTCTTTATTACTAAGTTTAAGGTCTCAATCCAGATTTTGACTAGACTCAAAAGTGAACCCTTTAGCAGGAAATATCTCCCATCCTTGTGCAGCATGCTTTGTTTGTGAGTGCTGCCATAATCCCGAAAATAATGTACTTCCTATACTTGTGTAGTAGGTACCCAAAATTTCATCAGAGATGTCATTCAGCTTTTTTTGACAGAAATTTAAATTAATTTAAGTAACTCAGAAGAATTTGAATGAGAATTCCTGAGAATCTAGAAATTCAGCTTCTTTTTAAGTTCCAACAGCACATACTTGAAATCCAGACAGCAACTTCTCAAAACTTTTAAGTCTAAAGTAGGTTACACTATGTATAAAGCAGAGATAAAGTACTCATGAGTGCTGTGAAAAAAAGTATAGTTTAAAAGAGTGAAGACAAGAAGCTTCATTAAGCGCATTAGCCAAAGATGTGCCAGTGTACTCAGGAAAGCATTAGCACTGGAGATGGAACTGTTGTTCTAAAGAAGGATCATCTTGCTGATCAGAGAAGACTTTCAATACAACTTCTACTGGACTGTCCCTGTGTCTTGTGAGCCAT
>NW_010169651.1:117356-121073 GCF_000695765.1 Mesitornis unicolor
GATAATCATCACCCGATCTGATAAACCAGCAGGTTACTGTCATAATTTTTCCCTTACTGTACGCACCTTCCCTGTCACTGCAAATTACCCAGGACAACATCTTCATAGATACTACTTTGACTATTCCCTCTCCATCTACCTGACATTACTCTAGGCATTTCTAAACTGCTTTTTACTCACAAAATATAACAGCCAGTAATTCTTTACATTCTTCTAGGGCTCTTCACTGACCTGTACTGACCCTTCCTCTCCTTCATATTTGGTTTGGTTTTTTTCTTCTTGTGCCTTCTTCCACAGTTTTCTCTCTTACTTCTGACAACTTCTTGACTTTTTTGTGGACAATTCTTCTATTCTTTCTCATCCTGCAGTCTTCCCAATCTTGTCTCCACTTCCACATTTTATCTTGGAGCAGTGTTATCCACTCCCCTAGTTTAATAGTATGTGCTGACTTAACTATTAAAATCTCAACAGCTGGCCTACTTACTTCCATTGAATCTACACATAAATACACGTACCTGGCACTTCCTGAGTGCTTTACAAAAACTTTTGCCTATTCTGGCTAAAACAATCTGCTTATTTTGTTCTTTCTTAACTTTACTCATTTTCGTTCTTCCCTGTCACTGTAAACCATCAGGTTTTGCTACCTTTTTCACAAAAGCTTTTGTTCATTTATCTCCTTCATATGAAACCACTCTATATTACCATTAAAATTCTTGCCTCTGTCATGATTTTTTTTTAAATTTGGATTTCAGCTCTCTCTTTCTTGACCTTCTCTGTTTCATCCCCTTTTATTTGCTACAGATATTTTACTACATCTAGTAAACCCATATTCTCTGTTTACTGAACTGATTTTGCCACCTAGTTCTTTAGATCAATCCATAACTCACAAAACCAAACTTAAATTCTTTTATGATCCCAGGTAACTCTATTTCTGTCAAGTCCCAGAGGTCTAAGACTCATCTTTCATTTTAGAAAATGTTGATAAAAGTATTGTAGAACAAGCAGGTCTTAACACAACTATTTATTAAAAACACGTGTAAAGTTTGTATGAAAATTGCAGAATGGGCTGAAGTGCAACAAATAAATACATTTGAAAATGCTTTGACCCACTATCTGATAATGCCTGAAATCTGACAGAATAGTAGAAATATACTGCAGTAACTTGATAAGCTAGTTTATAGATTTTAATCTTGCATTTCACTAACACGTCTGCTTTCAATTACACAGATGAAAAACAGGAGTTTAACATCTTGCTCTTCCCTGATTGCAATAAAATGGCATGCCTGAAAATGGACTATTAAAAAGAAACTCAACTGAAAACTAATTTAGAGACAGCACTCAAATTTCAGAACTGTATTTTTGTACTATGTGATTTTTGGGGAGATTTTATCTATGATAGCAGGCAAAAAAGCAGAGATTCAGCCTTTTATAACTTCTGTCTCCACCCATATACTTCTTATAAATTTACTGCTATAAAAGCACATGTAAAAATCATAATCTTAAAATAAAACTCATTCCACAAGGTCAGTGGAACTTTTTTTTTATTACAAACTATAAGCTCACCCTGAAAAGACATGTTTCCAGATGTTTAGTGAGTTAAGCTGTCTGTGCCTGTAGTACCAGGACATGCCAAAGACACAGCTAAAGGATGAACTATTCATACACTGACTGGGCATAATAATGTGAGTAATTCATCTTCCTCAGTAGATGGTAGTTTGCACCATAAGTAAAAAAACGTTTTTTAAAAATTCAATGTTTACAACAAAAGGAAGCTGCATTATAAAATTCAGATGGGTTATAAGACCTTTACTTTTGCAAAGAATGACACGCATATCTATAATTCACATTCAATGGGCACTTCCAATTAAGGCAGTTCCTTCTGTTTTTTTCAGAATGTGGACTTTAATTAATAGATACTGATGATTTTGTGATTCATTAGGAAAAGCAATTAAGAAAACTGATGGTAACCAGCTCTAGAGGAAGCTGTATTTCAGAGATAAGTTTCCTAGTAACTTGGCATCTGTATCACTAAAGCACTTAGGAGTTTCTCTTTGCCCCAAGGCCCTTTATACCAGCCACAGAGGAACACAAGCTCTGCCCCAAAGAGCCTGCACTTAAACAACACTATCTCACAAGACAAATACTTCATTTTTTGGCAAAACACAGGTGGCCATGTGAAATAAGAGTGCAAAAAATATCTCTCACAATTACAATTACTAGTAATTATTAAATTATTAATTACAATTCCTAGCAATTATTTCACCTGAGCAGTCTACTCTTCAAGAGGCAGTGTCCTGAGCAAGGATCCTCACCTGCTTTCAGACATTGAAATGTAATTTTACCCAGTGTACTGTTTTCAAAAATCTAAGAATATGGAAACTCTAGGTGAAATTAAGAGTATGGATTTTTATTTGAGAATGAAAACCTGATATAACTTTTATCGCCCAATTTGACTATACTTTGTGTTAACAAAAAAAACTTTTAAAACCTGAACTTATATATCTAATTACTTACCATTTTTTCTAAAAGTAGTCCAGTAGTTAAGGTTAAATGTACACTGAGATTACAAAATTAAATTATTCAGTGTTCTGGATAATAATAATGCTGAATGCTTAAAATTACTATGTCCATTCACTGTGATATATCAAAGCCACAGTTTGGCTGATGTGCAACAGCCTGAAAAAAAAGTAGGAGATATCTTGGGATTCTGGCACTCAGTGTTGCTTTTCTAACCTTCTTTACTCTTTAAAAGGAGTGGCTAACTTCTATCAAATGCACATATTTTGAAGGATATCTGTGACAAATGCTCTGCTATATGAAAATTCAAGAGCCAAAATGTTGTGACAGTAACAAATAATTTACTTCACTGGCTTTTGTCTGCCACTGTTAGGCCTAAGCCAGAGACCATATGTTTGTAAATGTTTGCTTGGAGTAAAGCATAATCAAGCCTCAACTCTGAATGACCCCCTTGAGATTACTCTAATAGAAAAAGTCACTTATCTGCTAGCTGTGATAAACTTATTATCACCACGTGAAAATTAGTTTCTTTGTCAAATCTTACATGTTAAATTTGCATTGGATTACTACACCAAATTAATATACAGTATTAAGAGAACAGGAAAAAGTGCACAGTATGAAAAGGGACTCACGGTCCACATCCAGATCCCTGCTTTCAAAAGCAATCACCTCGCACATTCATATATGTGTCACATTTTGTCTTCAAAAAGCCCACATCCTTTGCTTCCCTATACTCAGCTCCACTGAGACCTTACCTATCTGTTGGTCCCATTTCCCAATTTCGGGGGGCGTAATTTGCTCACTAGCAGATCAGACCTGACCCCTCTCCTGCCCGACGGTTTCAAGACACACCTGGCACCTTTCGTTGCAGAGAGGTACCGTGCGACGGCGAGCGGCAGGGCCAACCACACCGACATAACGCAATGCCCGGGACACCAGGCTGCAAAAGCCCTGGAGCCGACACCGGGATCCGACCGGCTCTGCCCGCGGGGTACCCGGCCCGGGTAACCACCCAGGGGACTGCTGGGCGGACAGCGCAGCCCAGCCCCGCGACGGCCCGACTCACTGACTCCCAGCGGCAAAGTCCATCCCGGCGAAGCCCCGTATCGACCCTGCAGAGCGGAGTTAACCTGCTCAGGTGGCAGCGGCCCCAGGGGAGAGGAGCGGGAGCCGGCGGTGGCAGCGAACAGCTGCAGTGAA
>NW_010169652.1:0-325 GCF_000695765.1 Mesitornis unicolor
AACAGAAAAAGGGACTACTACTAGCGTGTAACTTCTCCCAGGGACCATTTCATACTATTTTTAAATAAACTTTGAGTATGCAGAAGCGTTGGTTTCTGTTCATCGGTGTCAGGACGGAAAGGGGGATGGGAGATGGTGGTTTCTGTCTGTCGATGATGCTTGGAGGTGACTTGGGTTTTATTTGCTCAAAGGCCTGTTGTTGTTCAGGGCCCCATTTAAAACAATTTTTCTTGCGGGTCACTTCAGGGAGGGGTCTCACAGTCTGACTGTTCCCAGGAACATGCATCCTCCAAAACACCACCACACCCAAGAAGGCTTGTGTTTC
>NW_010169652.1:754-2131 GCF_000695765.1 Mesitornis unicolor
TGTCCTTCCTTCCTCCTCTCCCTCCTGTCATGCTCTGCGACGTGGTCCTGGGCAGGACGTGGACACAGCCCCTGCTGCACCACCAGCACAGCCCAATGCATCCTTCCCAGCCCTCTCAAGGGGCGCCTGTGCCTCTCTGCTCTGTAAAATCAAAGTTGTTGCTTAATTTTTCTCCACTTTTAAGCCTCAGAAATATTTAAGCAAGGGAGGACTTACATTTAAACCACTGGACCGTGAGAAGTTGCCTCCTGGGAAGTACTTAACCCCTACTACTTGCTCAGCATGTGCTCGGATTACTGAGACTGTAGTTGCACTGCTGGACTGTCTGCTTGACTTTCTTGCTAGAGCAAGTAGAGAAACTTATGAATAAATAATTTAAAATAAATTTGTAAGAAATGTAAGGAATAAATTTATAAGGAAAATATCAACCCTGTGCTCTGGTTTTACTGTCTTCAGTGCTTTACAGGTAATCATTAGACTTCAATTCTTCTTTCCAGAATAAATAACAGCCAGGGTATTGTCTTACAGCACAGCAGTAAACATCTCTTTGGCCTGCAGAGTCTCTTTGTAAAGGACACTGAACTGCAAGTCTAGAAATTCACCGGTGATAAACAGACAGGGTCACAAAATTGCTTCCTGTCCATAGTATAATGCTTTTCATATGCAAATTTTTCCCTACTGTTCTATGGGACAAAATGTCACATGCACAACTCTGTGAGCACCAGAAATCAGGAAAACACACTTTCAGTCAGTCAAAATGTCCGATTATTATTCCCTTAAGTTTTGAAAGAAGAAAAAACTCCATTAAAGCAGAAAAGAGAAGTCTTCCCCTTAATTAGTTAATCACCTAATGCTTTCTTCTCTTTACAGATGCCTGGACCACTTAGAAAGAGAAAAGGCAATTTTAAGCTACCGTTCTTCCAAGACCTCCTCTTTGGCTTTGTTTTAAACAGCTATGTGACTTAAAGAGGCTCATCACCTTAGGATCTCTAAAGTCTCCTTTCAACAGTTCTGTGAGATAGACAAAACCATTCTTTTCTCTTACAGATGAGAGGCTATGGCACAGAGAGACTACTACACTTCTCCAAGGTCACGCAGCACATGTACAGCGCAGTTGGGAACATCACCTTGGCTAGTATTTTAGCCTCCCCATCATCCATGTTCACTGGAACAGGTTGCCCAGAGCGGTAGTAGAGGCCCCATCCCTGGAGATATTCAAGGCCAGGCTTGATGGGGCTCTGATCAACCTGCTCTAGCAACAGCGTCCCTGCTTACTGCAGGGATGATCTTCAGATGATCTTCAAAGGTCCCTTCCAACCCAATACATTCTCCGATTCTATGATCCTTCCTCTCAAATGAAAGACGATCTCAGTGCTG
>NW_010169653.1:0-12628 GCF_000695765.1 Mesitornis unicolor
AGGCCCTGCCCTGCGGCCCCTCCCAGGCCGCGGCCTCACAGGCAAGTCGCGCCTCCCGGGGGAGCGCTGAGGGCGGGGGGAGCGGTCTGGCCCCTGCCAGGGAGCCCTTGGCGTCGCGGGGGTGTGGGCTCCCCTTCTGAGTGGGGAGCGGGCGATCTCTTTGGTGGGGATGTTGGAGGAATCCGGGGAGGCTGTCTCTGTAAATGGCCACCTCCTGCCTGGCACCTGGGCGTTGGAAAATCCGTGAGGGGATTAAAGGCCGTGTCGGTTGGGGTTACTCGGCCTCTTCGCCGTCAGACGGATCTGTTCTCTTTATACAAACTGGCAGCTAAACTCACGAGGTTTTGGGTACCAGGTTTTTCCTCAAAATTTTTTCTACTTCAGCTAACTACTTTTTCTCTCTAGTTAATATGTTTTTAAGCAAATTTTATAGTAGAAATTTTTGAGAAAATTTGTTGTTTATACAGTCTGGTATCTCCTGTACTGTCATCATAGTGTGATCATGCCATTTGTGATCTGGGAAATGTTCTCCTAGCATTCCTGTTTGTATAGACAGGCTTATTTTCTGAAGTAAGAGGGCTTATGTTGTCAGAGCACTGCCATAGTGCAGGTGTATTTTGTTACGATAGCTCAGTGTGATGGTTATCGTCTCTGCTCAGTAAACTAGAAAATGTTCTTTGTAATCTTTAGTTTAATGCTTATGCAAAATTCTGAGAGCAGAGTGGGAGAATGCAGTTTCTTACAGAACAAAGTGAGCATGGTTTTGAAGTGTTTGAAAACAGTTGGAAGTGTTGCCTTTAAAACATCAATGCATTTTTTTCATAAACAACCTGACTTGATCAGAGTTTAATTCTGTGTCTTTTCACTACAAAGTGAGTTCATAATTGTTAACATAGCAATTTAAATTTAAGAACTTGTCCTGGTTTACTGGGATGGAATCTTAGAACCAGTTTTCTGTTCAGGAAAGCTGCATTTCTACAAAGACTACAATACTCAATTTCATGGGAACCAAGTGATAAGACACTTCATTTTAGTTTTTGGCCAGTGCTGGTGTGTGGTGATCGAGGTCATGAGCTGAAGAGGTGTAGAAGCTGAGGAGGGCAGAAATCCAGGACAGTTGACTCCAGGCTGGCCAACAAAAATTATTCCATGCCATAAATGTCACACTCACTATAAACTGTGGTGTGTGCTGGGGGTGTGCCTCCTCCTTCAATGGCTGCCATCCCTAGAGGGACTCACCCAATGGTCTGTCCCTGAGACCTCCTCCCTCACTATATTGGCTGAGTATAACTTTGTGTACTTTGTATTAATACTGTTTTTTCTTATGTTATTAAATTTGTTTCTATTGTAAGTATCTGGTCTGTTGCTTAAAAGGATTTTCAGATTGCTGTTTACATTCCAGTAGCTCAAAAATTGGAAATGTTATGGAGACAGAGTATCATTGATAAATCTTCCATGAATGTTTGAAATTCAGGTTCACTGCTGCAGCTCAGCAGATGAAGAGTAGGTTTATGGCAGAGCATATGTTAAGCGCATATTTGCGTTTATCCACCTGCGAGGGTGAAAGTTGTCTGTGTTGTACAGGTGTTAAAGGAGAAAGTAAGTTTGAGGTCTGGGCTATAGCTTTGGGAACTTGAGAGGTTGAAATAGGAAAAAGGAGTTAGAAATGGCCAACATGATTTAAATAGTTCAACACTGGATAAGTGCTTTTCCAGTAGATCCTGGCAAAGTTAAAATTTAATAATTCTAGTGTGGCTGTTCAGTAGTGAAATTACTGGTTTGCATCAGCAGTTGCAGATTTCAAGGCTAATTTTTAAAACAGAAGTTTAATTTTAAAGAATTCTTACTAGGATCTAAAAGATCACGTTGGTTTGAAGCTCTTTTTACATCCCCAAGGCAGCAATAAACCGTTTGAGATAAGTCTGTTTTGTATCCTAGATTGTTTATCAGAGGACGTTAATAACTTTATTAAAAGTTCCAGAAGACTTGTAGGTATTTTAAGTGAGATAGGCATTGCAGGTAATTAATTTCATTGTGAAATACTACATGTCATTGAAGAAGATGACTGAGGACTGAGTAAAAGTGGTTTTCTGTCCCATATGGGTTTAAGGATGGCAGAATAGACTGTATGTACAAATGAAGCAAAATTTTATTATCAATTATAATAATGTGATTGGGCTAAAGGACATAAATGGGAATATCTACTGCAGAATGTAAGTGCAATAGTAACTGCTTATTAATTGGCATTTACTAGATCTGGAGCAATAACTAAAGCAATATTTTAAAGCTAGCTTAATTATTGAATAGAGATTTATGTTACCCTATTAGATGACAGTGGGTAGCTCCCTTTCACTCGCCCTCTGAGAAGTAACTGTTGGAGAGGCATCTCCGCTCGAGAGAGGAATGACCAAACACACCTCATGGGGGAAGCGTGTAAGAATCTTGCCTGATCAAGAATGGGACTGGGCTTTATTCTATAAAAGTCACTGACTGTCAGTCCTTTGTTGCTAAGCCAAATTCCTTGCTCAGATTAGCAAAATGTTCTTCTCTCATAAGAACATTGTCCTTTTTTTAATCAGTCTTCCATTTTTCTCCCCATCTGGGTCCAACTGATCCAGAGTGTTTCCAGCACCAAGGGATAATGTGACCTTCTAGCATATCTGGTAGTTTTCTTTCACCAGAGGGCACACAGAGTGGGGAAGTGTCAAGCATTTTCCCCCACTGAGGCAGAGCATCCTGCTGTGGTTCACAAAAGGTAGAAATTGTAACAGCATCTGTTTTAGTAGCTCATAGGATATTCCTGAGAAGGCAAATAAAAAAAGCTCAGCTTCAGGAAAACTAAGGTAGTTTCAGAAAAACTTGAAGTGTACATTTGCAACTATCTGTTCAAATACAGGTTTGTGTCAGAGGCCTATGGATACCAGCACATTCCGCTTTTCAGTGCTATGAGTCCATACAAAAGTAAACGTTAAAATTATCCATTATTAATGTGTGTACGTTAGGTTTGTTGTACGGTGTAATAGAGAAGTGCCGCAGGACAATTGTTTTTTCTCTGATGATCAGCTGTAAACTTCTTTAATACAATGCAGTTAACATGACACTGCATATTCACCCATAACAATGAAGTAGCAAAACTTTTGCCTTTCAGGCAAACCTTCGATGGAAATACTGATCTTGTGTTACAGTATTTTATAAACAAATCTAGATTTCAAACCAGATAAATATTATTTGTCATTTTAGGAATGTTATAATTATTTCATTTAGATTTCGTTCCCATTCTCAGAGTGGTAATGATAATGGTAGCTAGTTTGTATTAGTGACTAGAAAACGACGAGTGTGAGGACAAGCGAGACTCTAAATGAGAATTACAATAAAATGGACGTATTAAATGGAACCTGTGGAAGTGGAAAAATGTAGGAAAAAACCTAAAATACTTGAAGTAGTGCTGATGTTTCTTAATATAATCAGCAGAGTGAGATCATAAGCATTTTGCTTAACCAAAGGCGTGGTCCTTCCAGTTCAGTTTAAGTCTTACTAAACCATAGGTGACTGAAAGGAGTTTTCCCATTAGCCTCATTTTAATGTAGTAATACTTACTATAGCAGAGATATGAAAGATGCTACAAGAAGCTATTCTCAAGATTTCATATACACGGAGAACTTGTTACTTGTGCGTGATCCTTTATGCTTTCCATTCTTATTTTGGCTTCATGTACAATTTTTTTCTAATAAATAAACTAATTTCAGGATTTTTGTGATTTTAGGATTTTTTGTTTGTGTTTTGTATGTTTGTTATGAAACATTACCTAACGTTTAGTGAAAGCAGCTAATTGAAATACATTGAGATAAAATGCATTTAGACATTAAAACATGCTGATACGGTTTTCATGCCTTGCAAATACCACCCTTAGATTTTTGCATACTTTAGATGTCAATGAAAGACAGCTCAACCATGATGTGTATTTAAACTGGTTTGGCAGGAAACATGGTTAGAATTAAGTGTTAAGAAAAACACCTGAGCACTGGTGCTCTGAATAGTACTATGGGAGATATTTCCAAGTTATTTTTTAACTGAAACGAGCATTTGTAAACCAGGTATCAGCATATGGCTTCTATTGTTATGATTGTAGCAAGTTACAGAATAGAATGGAATGATTATTACTTAATTCTGGATGCAGACAGCATGTCACAGCAGATAGGCAAGAGTGGAGGAAGGGCACATTTCTGTTCTCTTGTAGAGAAAGGAAAATTCTATATCAAAGAGAAAGTAGGAAAACTGTTTCTAGATCAGTGCGTTATTTACCTAAACTGGGAAAAAAGTCTCTGTCCACATTAGTGACATTTGTTTGTGCTAGCCTGTGCGGGTGCATGAAGCAAAATGGCTTTTATCTTCAGTAACCAAACAAGCCTGTTAAAAGTAGATAGCTGCAATTCTCAAAGATTGTTAAGTGATTTATTGGAAATGTCATTTGTGTGTGTGCTCAGACTTCGGTGCATACATATTTTAAGATCATATGCAGTTTGATGGATTGGATTATTAGTGCTTTTTTAAAGTAGGATCTTGTGATGCTATTTAATGTCTTACTATTGTTTCTTGACAACTGAGGAAACAGAATTTATTGTCGTCATATTAATATTTTGGCAATAGTGGTGATGGTGAATTTTCTTTCCCTTACCCTGCTGATTTCCCTTCACCTACATTTATTTCAGTTTAAATGTTATGGCTTAAATTTAAGCATGCTAGATGCTTTCCAAGTAAGAGCAGTGTTGTTGCCTAAAAATATTGCAGCTGAACTCTCTTACAACTCAGGAGTGTATAAAGACCTGAAGGATCATGAATTTTGTGCAGGTTTTTTTGCTTCTTAACCTCAAGTGTACAGCAGTACAGAAATTTTAATGCCTGTGTGTTTTCTTGGGTCTCACTTGAAACAGTAGCCTATTTGAGCCTGTAATAAAGGTATTTTTTTAACGACTATCAGTTGTTAAAAAGCTGTTGACTAAGCCTTACTGAAACCCACCATATTTAAGCTCTCAGTCTTCTGACTCAACAGTTTTTCAGCATTTTAGTTCTTTATTTTAGCATCATGTTTCTTCAGTTGGTCAGTATTACGAATTCTTCAGCAGAATAGAGTAGGGCAAGATCTGAGTTTTGAGCAATTTAGTATGCAATCCAAACACCTACCGAAGAAAGTGGTCTTCTATATTGGTGGCAAAAGGGCATGACACCAGTCATGTCTTCTGTGTGCCACTTACTGGGGTTAAGTAGTTTTGAAGTTGGCTTTAAGGAAATAGATTTGTCACCATTGTAACTCAGAGATCTTTTTTGGTGTCCGTCCCCCAGCTGATATGTATTATTGCACAATTAGAGTATACTTTTACCAAATTGATGAAGGAAACATTGTAACTGTATAGATAAGATAGATTTACTTTGCTAAGAAGTGATAAAAGAGTAGTGTCATCAAGTTCTCACAGTAGTTCTTAATAAACTTCATTATTTTTCAACAGACCGATTGGAAGTGTAAACAATGGAGGACGAGGAAAACCAAGTGCAGCTCCTGAATGAAAAGCAGGTGCCAAACTCTGAAAGTGGTTATATGTGGCATGTCACCGACATGAATCGACTGCAGCGTTTTTTGTGTTTTGGTTCAGAAGGTGGTACTTATTACATCAAGGAGCAGAAGCTGGGCTTTGAAAATGCTGAAGCTTTAATAAGACTGATCGAAGAGGGTAGAGGTTGTGAAGTTGTTCAAGAAATAAAGACATTTAGTCAAGAAGGCAGAGCAGCAAAAAAGGAGCCCCTGCTTTTTGCTCTTGCAATTTGCTCCCAGTGTTCTGATGCAAAAACGAAACAAGCAGCCTTTAAAGCTGTTCCTGAGGTGTGTTGCATACCAACCCATCTCTTTACTTTCATCCAATTTAAAAAAGATCTGAAGGAGGGCATGAAATGTGGCATGTGGGGCCGTGCACTGAGGAAAGCTGTTGCAGATTGGTACAATGGAAAGAATGGCATGGCTGTTGCTTTAGCAGTAACAAAATATAAACAAAGAAGTGGTTGGTCTCATAAAGATCTTCTGAGGTTGTCCCACCTAAAACCTGCCAGTGAAGGTAATAAATTTTTATTTACCTGAAAATACTGTGTTTAAAACCTCTTATATTTATTGTGGAACTAGTTTGGAAACCCAGGTACCATTATAGACTGATGATTTCTTAGTGATGGTATCCTGTAAATTGCGCCTTAAAAACATGAGTGGTCTATCAGAATATTAGAAACTGACCTGTTTACCTTCAAGGTAAACAGTTTGTTCCTTCTTTTCCTTTGCTTATGTCAACAGAAGATAAAATAATACAATTCCCTCAGTTTGTTCCTATTTGCCTACAAATGATGAAATAACACTTCTTCATTATTTGGGAAGATCTGTTGGTTTCAAATACATTAGGGTCCTTACTTCTAAGATGAATAATACAGTAAATAGTACTACTGCTGGAAGTTGTGTGTGGCTGACCTTTATTATAGTTGGTTGGCAGATCTGACAATGAAACCTGGCAAGTCATTTACTTGCTAGAATGATAGATGCCAGTTTAAAGATGATAATCCTGCATGGAAAATAATTTTCTTTTCAACAGGAATTGCTATAGTCACTAAATATATTACCAAAGGGTGGAAAGATGTCCAAGAGGCTTACAAAGACAAAGCAGTTTCTGCTGAGACTGAACAACTTTTAAAGTATCTGGAGGCTGTGGAGAAAGTAAAACGCACAAAAGATGAACTGGAGGTTACTCATTTAATAGAGGAATATGGTCTAGTTAGAGAGCATCTTCTGACAAACCATCTGAAATCTAAAGAGGTAGGTAAACTTCATTAGCTTTCTATTATCTTTATAGTTACACTTTTCAGAGTGTTATGTCTAGATTTCCGTAAAAAATAGCCCTTATGCTGTTTTTCAATTTATTTGCTGAAGTAGGTAGTTTAAAATAATTAAGATCTTAGTATAATTTGTACATTAATCTAAAAATAGAGTTACTTCATGTATGGGTGTTGGTTCTTGTAGTTTGAGAATCTCTTTTCTTTTTCCTCCCTTTCTTTGATCATAGGTTTGGAAGGCATTGCTGAAGGAAATGTCCATTTCTGTATTGTTGAGAAATTTAGGAAAGCTGACGGCAAATTCAGTGCTTGAACCACGAGGTTCAGAAGTGGCTATAGTGTGTGAAAGACTGAGAAATGAGAAACTGCTAAAAAAGGTAAGAACACTTTCATAATCTGTGGGTTTTAGTCTCTTCCTAAATTGCATTTCATCAGGCAATTTCTTTGCAAAATAAAAGGGATGTTCTTTGTAGGAAATGTGTAGTTTAGTTTTCTTAAAAAACTGCAGTGGAATATCTGGATTTGTATTTTAAAACTTGTATTTATCATTTCTCATTTGCTGTTTACCCCCTATTTCTGAAACTCTTATACAAATTAAGTATATTGACAACTAGAGCCTTTTCTTAAGTTAGGGCAATGGCAAGCTTTGCCTGTTGGGTTCATGCATTGCTTCTAAGTAATGTGATTTAGAATCAGCAATACGAGCTTAAAAAGTGAGTGGGATTCACTTGTGCAGGATCCTAGGAAGTGAATGAAGAAACTAGAGTAGCAGCTGAGAGAGAAAAGAAGACAGAACAAGGAGACTTTCTCCTTTCAGATTTGTTTTCTTACCTCTTGGATGGATAGTAAAGCAGAAGGAAAAGAGGGTTCCCCAAAGGGAGAAAAAAATTTCAGGAATTTAATGGGAAATAGAAAATAAAAGTGGCTTTTTGTAAGAGTTTTGTAGGTTGGGGAAATTAAAATTTGGACACTTTACTTCTTCAAGACCATAGTTGAATTGAGAAGAACAACAGTAAGTCTTTTTTTTACCCATCCCATTGCTCTTCCTCAGTAACATAGTTACTGAGACACTGGAGAAGGGAGAGCAAAGATGGTGGCTTCATACCTTAATGGAAAACAGACAATGGACAGGCATTCAGATTTGCTAAAGTTTGGTGCTGGTAGTGATTAATGACTCAAACACCTCTTGAGGAAAAAGATAACAAAATGTTGATAAATCAGTAAAGCTAAGATGTAGCTTAGAATACTTAGCATGCAGCAGCCAGAGATGTGGTTTGTGTAGAGAAAGCAAAAAAAAAACAAAAAGAAAAATAATATGTTTAGGCTGTCTCCTTATAAGAAAAGAAAAATGAATGTTGTATTCTGAAAATAGTTTATTTGTCCAGTGTTACTGTATCTGATACAAAACTAGTTTAAAGTTTTTTCTTTTCCTAGCTCAACACCTTTTCCCTCAGCAGGACAGGGACTTTGTCTTACTGTAAGCCTATGATAGAAAACAGCACTGAGTAATCGTAGACAGAGCTGTGAAATTTCACCAAAATTCTGGTGATGACATGAGATAACACTTGGAATTCGTTGGAGGATTCTGGAAAGGGAATGAGGTCCATTACCAATAACTGACAAGTATCAGTTTGTACAACAGCTGTGTAAATGAACTCTTTGAATGTAACAAATTTAAAGTAGCTATGCACTAAAACAGATTTTTGCAGTGGGTTCTTTTTTAGTTTTAGTTTGTTAGTTTTTTGTGTTTTGGTTTTTTTTTTTTGGTAGGAAGATCAGATTTTCAAAACCTACTGTTGATTTCTTTCGCCTGTAGGGTAGAATACATCCATTCCATATTTTGATTGCATTAGAAACCTATAAAGCTGGACATGGAAGCAGAGGGAAGCTTTGGTGGCGTCCTGATGAAGACATTTTAGAAGCTTTAGATGCTGCATTTTACAAAACTTTTAAGGTAATACAGTTCTTCAATTTGTTAAGTTTTTTAAGAATCCTCTTTTCTGAAAGCTTGTAAAATAATATGGAAAAGCTTATTGAGTGGTTAAGACTTTTGAAACTTTACAGCAAATATCTTAGGAATTGGGATTTTGTTAAAGAATCAAAATTTCATTATATATTCAGCTTTTGCCAACATTATTGTCCTAATGTTACTCCAGGAAGAATGATAAAAAGCCCTACTTCTAGGATTGAAAGGAGATGAAGGAAGAAGAAATTAATATATTAATTGTGTATACCTGTTTTCTTTTTTTTCTTGTTTTCTTTTTTCCTTTTAGACAGTTGAACCAACAGGAAAACGCTTCTTACTTGCAGTTGATGTCAGTGCATCAATGACACAGAAAGTTTTGGGCAGCGTGCTCAATGCTAGCACAGTTGCAGCAGCGATGTGTATGGTGAGGCATTAAACTTCTTTATTTATAACTATTTGCAGCTTGACCTACTCTTTTGGTGCAAAGGTGCTCAAAAGCTAGTTAGAAGTCAGGAGACTTACGTATAATATTTTTTGGGTGCAGAAGGTGTGACCTTGTGCCTTGCTGGTAGACCAGATGCTTAAAGCTACTGGCAACCAAATTCAGAAAGATCAATTTGAAAAGGTTGGTTTCCAGTATAAATCAAAGTGGTAAGGCTGCTTTTTAGCTTATCTTAGCTGAAAATACATTTTAATGTTTTTCAGAAACATTCATAGAGTAACAGAGATTGGATGAAGAGATTTTGGGATAGGTCTTGTGTGCATTTGAGTGATCAGTCTGGCCTTTGTGTCACAATCACTTTCCCTTTGGTTTGATATTCTAAAGCTTCTTGTGTATTTATATTATACAAGACTTGAACTTTGTGTTTAAAAATGTTTAATGTTTTATGTCAGAGGGGAGAGAAGAACTATGGAAGTATCTTTACTTACTAATATCAGTATCTTACTAATTAGAGCACTCTTTAGCTCTGATTTTTGTTATGTTTATGTGCAGTAATATTACAGGATATTTAAAGGGTAGAGTGAAGCGTTAGTGCATATGAGGAGTCATGCTGACTTAAATACAAAAGGCTATGACATGTTGTGTGTTTGGTAGGGAATACCTTGATTCAGACATAAAATTTCTGATAATACAACGAAATTATTTTTGTCTTTCTCAGGTTGTAGCACGTACTGAGAAGGATTCCCATATTGTTGCCTTTTCACATGAGATGATCCCTTGCCCAGTGACGGCTGATATGACGTTACCTCAAGTATTAGTGAAAATGTATGAAGTATGTAAAAAAAAACAAAAACCAACCCAAACCCAAAAAACCAAAACTTAAACAAAAATAGGAAATAGCTATTGCTAACATCAGTGTAGAAGTCTCAGCAGTTACATTGTGTTTTCTTTGTAAACAAGCCTAGTACTGTGCTTATTCTGTATCTGTATAGTAACACACTGGAGTTTTTTTCTTGCTTTTATTTAGAGAAAGTCCAGCAAATGTCAATATTTCAGCTGCTAGATACTAATGGCAGTATTAGGTCACAATGAGTTAGTTTGAAAAGAATATTATAAAAACAAACTAAAAAAACCTGGACAAAACTGAAGTGACATGGATAAGTGAACTGTTGTTTAACAAAGAAGCCTCTGTGTGTAGTAAAACATGAAGCTTACATAAAAAGTAATTTTTTTCCATGTATTTTCTATTTTCTGTATTAATGTGTTCCATTTTATTTTCTTTTTAAGATTCCAATGGGTACCACTGACTGTTCCCTTCCAATGATATGGGCTCAGAAAACTCAGACAGCTGCTGATGTCTTCATTGTATTTACTGATAACGAGACCTTTGCTGGAAATACTCATCCTGCAACAGCTCTTAGAGAGTACAGAGAGGTAAATATGCTTCTGACTGTTTATAATTGATGAACACAGTACAAAATAAATACCAATTCTAAAGATGTTTTAGAGACTGAACTAGTTGTGGCTTTTTTCAGTAAATGATTACGTATTGTTAAAAATGGATACACTGCGGTTTAGGCAGAATTAGTGCACACATTGCACTAATTGTAGTATTTGAAATCACTGAATTGCTAAAAGGATTTGTAACTATCCCACACTGCTTGGTGTACTGCAGTATCAAAGTAAAATTGTTTGGTGTTCTGGGAATATATGAATTTCTACATTCTGTATATAATTGATTAAATTTTTGTAAGAAGTTCTTACAGAATGAAAGTTGGCTCACAGAATTAAATTCAGCTTTGATGTCTGCACTAGATATCAAAGTTTAAATGAAGTCATGAAGATTAGCCTGTAGGGAAGCTGTGAATATGATAAGGTGATAGTATCTTGTGAAGAAATCTCATTATGTGTTGAAGGGTCTACTCTAAGCTGTGCAGCTTCAACATTTTGAAATGGAACTAAGAAAAATACCTTCTCCAAGCACATTGTTATTAGAAACTCAAATCAGCAAAAATCTTGTGTGCTTTAAGGGAACTATTTTTAAACTACAAAAAATGCTTTTTGGCAAGCTTGTATGTATGGATTTTAATCTTCGTATCATGTCAACCTAGTTAAAATTAATTCTAAAACTCTTTAACTTACCCACTCTGTCTTAGTTTTCTTGGTTGAGATTAGCTCCCATTCCTAAATTTGGGCATTAAACAAAGAGTTCCTGTATTCTGACCTTCATGCCACTTGCAGTGCTTTACCTTACAGGTTACTAACCTGCAAATTCCGCCCATTTAGCAGAATTGTTGAGGACGCAGCTGTTGTTCAACCAACGTTTGGAAATGCTTGCCTGAGACAGAAACACACTCTTTGAATCCTATTAGATGATTTGACAATTATTAATGAAAGTTTGCTCTTGGAATGAACTGCAGAATAGCAAATGCAATGTTTACATTTGAAATAATCTACGAATCTTAGTATTGCAGGGAAGTTGTGCTATTATACCTCATTGTATTTCCATTTATTGAAATATATCTACTGCAGGTTAAGTACGGTGTTAACAGGCAGTCTGCAATTCTGGTTATGCCATATCTAGTTTCTATCAGTATGCCTATTCACACAGTGGTTTAGACGAGCGAGATAGCAAGAGTTGGCCCTCTGGCATGTTTAAGTTAATGTATACGTTGTGTTCTGATTTTTATTTTTTTTGTCTTTCCTCTAGAAAATGGGTATTCCTGCTAAATTGATTGTTTGCGGAATGACCTCAAATGGCTTTGCGATCGCAGATCCGGATGACAGAGGCATGTTGGATATATGCGGCTTTGACACAGGAGCCTTGGATGTTATTCGAAACTTCACATTGGATTTGATTTAATTTTCTAGTCACCTGCTCTTCCCAGTGGGTCCATTGCTGGCAACAGACTTCACCCTGGGAACTCCCAGCCAAATACACTTTATTAGAATATGGCACATTATATACATATCAGAATGTTACCTTTTTGTGAAGGGAAAACGAGAAAAGTGGATGAGAAATCTCTTTTCTCTTCTTTTTCCTCTTGCACAGAAGTTAAAATCGCAGTGGGAAGTTTGCTAAAAGTAGCTACAGGGTTACACAAGACATAATTTCGGTTTTAGTAGATTATAAATATTGAGAGATTTTTAATTGCCCCCCTCTCCCCCTCCTCACTGCCCCCTGTTGCTGTGAAATGCTTGTTTGCAAGAATAAATTGATGAGTTACACTTAGAATGGGGCAGGAAAAAGTGAGTTTAGTATTTTTAATAATGTCAGTTTAACAGCAACTTTGTTGAGAGGAATTTTTCTTTGAGCTTTTTTAAGGTTTTGTATTTTAAACAAATTGCTAAGGTTCAGC
>NW_010169653.1:12659-22071 GCF_000695765.1 Mesitornis unicolor
TTCCATTGTTACACTTCAAGCCTACAAAAGACGTATTTTCTGGCACGTGTGAGACCATGTGACTGTGATGCAGTATAAAAGTTACTCAGTGAAATTTTATACTGATAAAACTGAAAGTGGAAGAGCTCATGCTAATCTTTTTCTGTCTAGATTATCATCTGGGGTTTCGGGAGTAAATTCTCTTAGATAAACTGAGGGTCAGTTTCTGTACAGTGCAGTTTCAAAAGCACTATTTTAGAATTAATATGCTTTACAGGAAGTTCTAAAAACTGTTTTTAGTAGAAAAAGATCTTCGAAATGGCTAAGAAGCCACATTCAGTCCATGTTACAACTTCAGGAAGCATCAGCCCACTTTCAGTGAGGAAGATCAACAAGCTCATGTGTCTTGGAAAGCTGAGTGGTAACAACCGGAAAGAAATAGCTATGTTTTCTTCAAAAGAATGTATTCAGTGGTACATAAACAATCTTCCTAACAGGAGAGCATTTAATTTTTTAAAATCTTTTTGTAGATTAATGTTACTTCTGATTTCTTAAATTAATTAAAGCTAACATTTTTCAAAGCTACCTCCAGTTTATAGTGACCAATTCTTAGAAACTTTTATGAAATGTACAGTTGCCTCCTTCATGTTTTCAAAATCTTGTTTAGGAAGAAACTGGATTTTTCTTTTTTTTAGTCTTATAGTAAGAGTGTGAGTAAATACGGGGAAAGCTAGTGAATATCTTATCACTTCAGAACAGGAATTGGTAGCAGTTCATGTGTATGTGTATTTAATTCTGTGTGTGTGTTTTTATATATATGTGTGTCCAGGGGGGAAGTTAAAAGATCTCTGTAGTAGATCACGATTGTAGAAGATGTGAAAGGTTTTGGGGTTGTGTTTTTTTTTTAAGTGATGCTTTTACAACTTCCCCTAAGACATATGTATGTCAGCCTCTTTTATGCTAATTATGGATATTTTAAATGGTGAATTTGATGTTAATTTGAAAATAATTATGATTTATAAAAATAACCCAATTCTGGTAAAGGACATGTAAAACCATATTTCTCTGCCTAAACACCAAGCTTTTAAATGTAAAATTCAAGTTCATATTATACTTATGATATTTGTAATTCTTCATTATGCTTCATACATATTGATTATAAATTCAAAGCTCTGTAGAGTGGATATCTCTTTTGGTGCTAAGATGTGAGGTTACATGTTACGGAAGGTATTCTGCTACATACTTATACTTTACCTTAATGAATAAATGAAAACAGTGAGGGAAGCCTTTTCTGACATTAAAACCATGGTTTGAAGTGTTGATGGTAGGAATGTTAGGTTTCAGGGGACGTGAATGTAGTTACTTCTGAATTACCACTGCTCTTACAATACAGCTCTGATAGAATGCTTGAAGAATACAGGACTGCTGCCTGCTTGTCCAGTGACATCTAGAGAAAACAAGTGTTCCTACAAAAGCTGAGACATAGCACTTTTAGTTTGAAAATTATCCATTGCTTATGAATAATTTCTTACCACTTTTAGTCTCTCTTTTAAATAACACCGTGAATATTGGGAGTAAACTTATTTACTCAGTACATGTTAATAGCTATCTCAAGTAAATGCACTGACATTTTGGGGTTGGTTTTAGTAGTAATGTGTTTTAAATTATGCAGTAGTCAAGCATCTGATTAGGTGTTCCCTTCTAAGCTAGAGATGTTGAAAATACCTGATAGCTAAGTATCTTTTGCAAGTACTTTTTTTTTTTTTTAAATTCGAAGTAGTATTTGTGAAGTAATAGGACATATTTTGGACTAAATATAAAATGAAAACTTAAACAGGTATTTCAAGTAACCTTGTGTGGTTTATTGCATAAACTTACAGCAAGTAAGTTATTAGACTAGTTACTAACAGGTTGAATGAACAGTTATAGTAGTGTTGCATCTTTGAAAGGAGTCCAGTTTAAAATACAGTTCCTTGAACTAGAGTGTAAGTGAAGTTGAACTTTTTGGTAGAACTTAGAGAAAAAGTAGCTCCCTGTATCTGTTGGCACTGGATAGCTGTACACCATGTTAAAGACAGTCATCCAGGCTGGAGTACACAATATGCTCCTAAATATTTACCATGTCTCTGTACTAAAAAATCTTGTTAGAAATAGAATATTCTAAGTGGTTTGGTTATCCGATATAAAACTAGTACAAGTGAGATCATCTTGTCATCTACTTCTCCTTTAAGATTTTCACAGAGATGGGAAACTAGAGTAAATGCTGAGTGTGGTGACTTCTGTTTCTACTGTTTTCTGTCTGGTTATGTTACTTATCTTACAGTAAGGGATATAGAAGAATGTTGCTGCATCTTCCTTTTCCATAAACCGGATCTTTTCTATCTGCCCATATATTGAGTTTTAGGGGACAGCATGACTCATCTGCCATAATGTAAATTTCTCTTGATTTTAGTCTTTTGTTATTAAACAGATAATTTTCCAAATGATATCTGGATGTGTAATGAGGCAGTAATTACTCTCATGTTTTAAAAAAGAATTGAATAAGTGAGCTAAGACAAAGTTGCTAAGCTTAAGCATTACTTTTGTATACAGTAAGTAACCTACTCTTTATTTGACTTTTTCAAGTTAATAGTGGTGTTTGCATTGCAGGAACACTTTGACTGAAACAGAAATGGGACTATAATTGTCCACTGCAGTTTATCAGTAAAAATTGAACAGGGAGAAGTTTAAAGATGGTTAACTTCATTCAAACATAAATTGAAAAAGTCTAAATGCAGAGCACAGCTGTATACTGGGTGAATGCAGGTTTTCTCATACCTAACAATTAATAGGCTTTCAGTTTGACTGCAGTTTCACTGTGACCTCCTTAGCAATGCTGAAGTATTAGACTGTTATGTCTAAGACTATAATGTTCAGGCACTTTAGGTGTAAGAAAGAAGAAAAGGATGTAATGGTTGCAAGCACAGCAGAGGTAAAACATTCTTCTGTACTGAAGGGCTGTAATGAATGAACATCAGACGTCAGGTTTCTTCATGGAGGGCAGAAGGCACTCAAGATTTCTTAAAAAGAACGCGATGCATATATCAGCATTGTGTAATAAATTGAATAAAGGCAGTAATAATTTTGCCAAGAAATAGAATTTGGTGTCAGGGATTTTAGAGCTTTAGCAAGGAGGAGGAGACCTTGGGATGCTTGTAGAATTAGATTATGGGAAAAATATGGGGTCTTTACCTACAATCCCATGTGTTTAAAAAAGAGAAGCCTAAAAGTAGGTATAAATCTGAAGTGAGCAGGACCAGTCTCAGTGCCCACTATGTGAAAAGCCACTAATAATGGGCCCTAAAATACCTTGCTGCTTAAAACCACTGTTAAACCTGTGTGTTAAACATAGATCATTACGAGGGTTGTGTTCTTTTTCATTACTGTTGATTAATTGGGACACATAAATGAGTATGGCTTTAAAAGGCGATTCAATGGAGTATATATTCTTGGCTTAAAAAATACACCAGCAGTTTTGGAAATGTATTTTAATAATGGCTCTGTCTGTGAAAACACTAGGAAAATAGTTTTCCCCATTGCAAAATGCTGTGCTGCTTAATCATGTACCTAACTCATAGTCACCACACCAGAAGCATTAGCATTAGTTCTGTTTATTCTGTTTCTTGTATTTCCTTTTTGCTTTGCCTTTCCTTTTCTCTGTTAGTGTTGTCTTCTTTCTCCTTTCCCATCTCCTTGCCACCTCTGGCCTATACTTCAATCTCTTCACATACAAGCTCTCATCCATTCCTTTCTTCGGCCTCTGTTCCTCTGCCTTCTTGCTGTCACCGAGCACGCTGGCTTAGCTAAGTAAGTTAGACCAGAACTGATGTCACAGAACTTGATTTAAAAAACCTGGATCTATTTTTTTTCTTTCATTTGATTATATAAATCTGTTATAAAACATGTAATTTTCTGTATCATATCAGATATGTAGTGAAACTTTGTGTAAAGGTTAGTGACGGGAGTATACTTTGTTTATTTACGAAAATCCAACATCTGCCTGTGAAGGACTTTATTTTTATAAAGTGACTGCTTAAAATTGGCTTGTCAAATTTAAATCTTTTTTTCTAGGATTAGTTCAGTGGGTGAGAGCTTTCCATTCTGTTAAATATTATCAAGCTGCTGTTACATGCAGAATTAGGGAAACATTTCAATTAATATTCTGGGCAGCTTCTTTGCAGTATTGATTAGAGAAAATCTTCAAATAGTAAGATGTAGAAGTAGACCTAAGCAAAGAATCATTTGTCTTGCTTGTACTTTTTTTTAAGCATTTCATCAGTTTATAGGTTTATTTGGCTATTTGCAGTGGTTTACAGTGGACAAATATGCTGTAAGGAAGCTGTTTTAATGACTTTATTGCTGGGATGGTAGGGAATTCATCTTACCGTGATACAGTACAGTGTGCAACATAGCTGAGTAAGAGTTACGGGGAGGAAGGTAAAACACTAGGACAGCGTATTTTGTATGTGGTGCTCTGAGAGCTAAGATTTAAGATTAGCTGATTTCAGCAGAAGGTATGGCGTCTTTAAATATGTGTGCTTACATTTGGATTTGTAATTTTGATACTGTAAAGCGTGGTTTCTTTAGGTATTTCTGCATTCTGAATTTAAGTTTAAATATATATATATTTGCATATATGTATGTAGTATGTTGAGAACTTTTACAAATGCTTCATTAACAAATAATGAATATATTTGTTTTCCTAATGTTACCAGCTTCTTAGAGTTAAGCACAACTAGTTACAAATAAAATGCCTTTTCTAGTACATTCTCCTATCAAAGTGCAGTTCTACTCTTTAAAAATAGTCCATTATAAAGAAGCGACAGATGGGCACATTCACAGCTCTGTCTTGCTTAGTTAAAAAATTTGACATTTGTTTCCAGCTTCTCGCGCTTCTTAGGAGCATGGTACTGAAGCTGGATGAGCAGGTATGTCGTAAGTGTAACTGCAGAATCTCTTAGTGGATATTTTTTAACATTTGGATCCCAGGGCAGGCATTATTTTAAGATAAACAGCTTTGTCCTGGAGACAATGCTAAGCAAAAAGAAAAAAAAAAGATATTTTTAATAATTATTTTTGAGTTTTCTTCTTTTCCTAGAGTAGAACCACACTTTATCTGCCATATGTTTAAATAACTTAAACATAGCATGGCTTTGTGCCATCCAATAATGAAGGCACTGTCTTGCTGCTACTTTCTACAAAATGATACAAAATTAATGAGAAACTATTTGGATGGGGAGCCTTAATAAGGTTAAAAAGAAACATAATGAACCCTTTCCGTGCCTTAAGACATCTTCTTTAACAAACGGGCACTCACCTGGACCTGCAGGCATACAGCATGTTTTCTCAACACAACAGAATATTGCCTTAAGTGACAGCGCCCTGGGATTTACACTTAGAACTCAAAGGGTTATTTTTAGACTACTGGTTTGGGACTTTTACAGGGAACAAAATGAAAAAGTCTTTAAAAACTTCTTTTGCACACATTATTATTTTTACATGATGGATTTACCAGCTTTCAGGTGCAAAATTACTGTTAATCTTCTGAGAAAACATAACTGGCTTAAGAATTCTACACAAAGACTACTTGGTTACCACTGTATGTGCAAAATAAATTGCTTTATTAAGTATAAATTTAGGGAGAGATGCACATTTGTGTGCGTTTACCTTGATGAGTGTGCCCTTGCAAACAAGATTTTAATAAGGTAGTGAAGAAACTAGCAAAATACAGTAAACCACAATAAAAAAAATATAACAAGGTCAGTTTGTTTAGTTAGTTCATTACATGTCAAAGATGCACAGTGCAGGCAACTGTATATTAAAGACTTTCTACAAATTATGTGGTTTAAACTTACCGCAAACCCACATCACAAAAATGAAGCTGGTAAATTAACTTGAACTGAAAGAGTATCATTTAATCACAAGTTGAAGATAAATATGATGCTTTTTTCCCTTGTGGGGAAAAAAGTAGTTTAGGTACATGCAGTACTGAAAGCAATGGAAGTAACAGGAGTCTTATTCACGAGACATGAGTAGAAATAACTGACTAATGTTTTTACTCTAAACTGTGCACCTTTAGTAGTGTAATGGTCCCTTTTACTGAAGATTGGGAAATAATTTTCTACTTGCATATGAACTTTCTTGAAATAACCAAGCATCTTGGCATTGCCTGGTCTGGTTTTGGATGTACATTGTACTGAAACTATTGAGTTTTAGACATTTCTTTTAGACATTTAACTACAAGCTAAAATCACTAGTAAACTGCGTTCTGACTGTAGAATTCAAGTACTAAATAAACTCTATGCATATTAGACCCATCTTACTTGGTCTTAAGTTTCATAACAGTGTTGGGTTGATCATGATGTGGTTTGTAGCTGCAGTTTAGTGACACCGAGCCATCTGGGTCCCCTAGGAGGATATTCCTTAGTGATACTGTATAGACTGATGCTTCATATAGAGTAAAGATGAAAGCAACCACCTGCCCGTCTAAAGCTGCAAGAGTCTTTACTCCCTTCTCTGTAGCAACTGGACATTTAATTTGGTAACTAGGTATCAGACACTGGAATGTAAGAGCGGCAGATGTGTATACAGCAATATTGCTACAAACTTCTTTTGCTTCATACGTTCTTCGTGATTACAATTTGACATTCAGAGAAGAACTAAGTTTAAAGAAACCATTAAATGAAAATGCTCATTTATTGTAACTCTTAGAACAAAGCTAGGAAGCAGACCGATTCGCAGAACAAGGATTCTTGTACAGTTCTATACTTCTCCAAAGCATAGTATCAGGACATAGTAGCAATAAAATGACATCACTGTGTCTTACTTGGAGCCCCAAGTTACATAATGCTTTTTAATTACAATTCTGGTGTGCTAAAGCTGAGGCAAGGACATCAGGTAATTTGCCAAGTCCATAAAGTCTGTGTCAGAGAATGATCTACAGTGCGGGAATCCATGGCTTGAAGTTGCCAAGTCCAGCTGATGCAGTCTGTCTTTGTGATCTTCTAACTTGTCTGAAATTTTGTTCATACAAAGGAAGATTAAGCTAAGCTAGATGGCTGTTGAGGATTTCTTTTCACTTGACATTGATGTATTAATGGAATCAGTCTGCCTTCCTCATGAAGCCTCAGAGTATCTGTAGCACCTCCTACAAAAGTCCCATTGACAAACACTCTTGGGACCTGTCAAGAAAATGAGTTGCATGAGTTACTTCCTGAAAAAATAAGAAAAATCTTAGCACACCCACATGGACACCAGTATACACACAATAGTTATGTTCTTACATATGCATATTTAATATTACTGTACAACTCGTATTTCCATAATATTTAAGGAGACAGGAAACATTGTTCACATTCCCCTAAAAGTGAGATAAAGTTACTGTATAGGAGACTGTAATAAATGAAAATAATTGAGTCAAGTGAGACTATATAAAATTAAGAAAATACAAGGTAAGTGTTAAACACAAAGGATTAAATATACCTATACAAACAAAAACTGATTTTGAAACTTTAATTATCTTAGTGGCAGTATGGAAATGAGAAGTTTGGAAAAGTTTATGGAAAGTATAGAAAATGTCTATAAATTTATAAAGGGCGAGAGTCAGGGGGAAGGAGCCAGGCTCTACTCTGTGATGTCCAATGACAGGACAAGGGGCAATGGGAGCAAGCTGGAGCATAGGAAGTTCAACCGGAACACAAGGAAAATGTTTTTTACTGTGAGGGTGACAGAGCACTGGCCCAGGCTGCCCAGAGAGGCTGTGGAGTCTCCTTCTCTGGAGACATTCAAAACCCGCCTGGACACGTTCCTGTGTGACCTGGTCTGGGTGATCCTGCTCTGGCAGGGGGGTTGGACTGGATGAGCTTTCGAGGTCCCTTCCAACTCCTAACATTCTGTGATTCTGTGAGGGATAGCCAGTGGTTCTCAAGATGAAGAGAAGGTATAAAACCCTTCTGCAGTACCTTGTCTTTAATTTAGGAGCTTGTATCCTAACTTGACTTGTCTCAAAGAAATGAAGAACTCGATATGGTCATAGCCCGTGAGGAACGCGTGTAGCACAAGTTCTTACTTGGCTTGTTACATGTAAGAAAATGTACTTACTGTTCTGGCACCGGTCATCTGTTCAAGAACATCTTGGAACTGACTTCCATTCGTAATCATGTCCAGTTCTACAGCTGTATAATTTATGTTCATATTCTCAAAAAGTTCTTTTGCCCTTTTGCAGTAGGGGCATGTTGTTTTAGAGAAGATCACCACACAGTTATCTGAAATAATATCCTGTATGTTCAAAAGAATGTTCAAGTCAGCATGCCCTGTTATTAAGTCAGTGTATTTTAAAAGTATTAAACAACCATGAAAGCAAATACAGAATTTAAAAATCTGCTATTATGGTAGCACATACAGGAAAATTACTTAATAAACACAGGAATCACCTTCAACATGCAGAACTATTTACAGAATTGCTTTATATAAATCAGAAGAGCTTTTAAGTAATTATGGCTGTTATAAATGTTGAACATGAGTAAGAATTGTATAAATAACGTTACCTGTATTTGATTCACAGCACCATCATTAGACAGTCCTACAGAAGCAGGCTGACTATTTCCCATTCTAAAACTAAAAAAGAAATTAAAGTCAGATGTTCAAACTTCCAAATTACACATTTTACAAATCACACAGTTCACAAATTAAAGGTTGGCTTTGCACTCTTTTAAGTATTTAATCCGATTTCTCCATTACATGCAAGTTTACTTCAGCTGCAACACCTCCAGTCGTGCTAGTCTTGCATGAAGATGAACTGTTGCAGACTATAATAACCAGAACGGCTGCCTTTATAGCTTCCCCAATGACAATACCAAACGGGTGTCAAATCTGTATTCGATGTCACAACACGTCTCTAACGCAAGGGACCACGCTCGGTGTTATCAAAGGAGCGGGTTCCGCATCCGCGCTGCTCCGAGGCCTGTACGTCCTGACACCAGTCGGGCACCCCCTGCCCCGGACCCTGCCGCTCCGCTCCCCGCAGGGCCGCTCCTCAGGGAACGTGCGTTCACAGGGCACGAAGGGAGAAAGCAGGCCCGGTCCCCAGGGGCTCCACCCGGGCCCAAGGTGGCGGCGGCAGAGCGCCGGCCGCGACCGGACACCCACCCGCGCCGCAGCCCCGCCAGCGCCCCACACAGCGCCCTCTGCAGGGCCATGGCCGCCAACCGGAAAGGGCGAGGCTGCCTCGCAGTCCTCACGCCGGTCCGATCACACTCGCAGGCCCCCACACCCTCTTCCGGGAGGGCGCGGGGCTGTCCGCTGCGCTGCCGGGGTCCTGAGGCGCCACTGAGGGCCTTTGGGTGAGGGCTCTGCCGGTAGCGGTACCGGAGGTTAACATAGCCCAGAGCGGGCC
>NW_010169653.1:22174-24126 GCF_000695765.1 Mesitornis unicolor
GGTCGTCTGGTAGCTGCGGCGGTGTTAGGAGTTAGGGTGCGGGGGGTTACAAGCTGTTTTTCTGAGGAAAAACACATCTAGAATTGCGAGGTATAGGTAAAAATGCAAGGAAATCAACTAATGTGTTCGGTTTTGGTTTTGCTCGCTTATATATAAAAATGAATGTGCTCAGACATATCTTGCTCCTCCTGTATTATAAGACTTGAAAAATCTTTCTTGATGTTCTTAAAGTTAGGGTGCGGGGGGTTACAAGCTGTTTTTCTGAGGAAAAACACATCTAGAATTGCGAGGTATAGGTAAAAATGCAAGGAAATCAACTAATGTGTTCGGTTTTGGTTTTGCTCGCTTATATATAAAAATGAATGTGCTCAGACATATCTTGCTCCTCCTGTATTATAAGACTTGAAAAATCTTTCTTGATGTTCTTAACCTTGGTGAACTTACCTATGGTGTAAAATTGTCACATCCTGTTTTGCAACTTAACTTTGATTTAACATAAAACATCGATGTAACCCGTTAGACTACAGTTCTGTTAAACTAGGCATAAAATGCAATTGGAACGTTGTACCTATGTGATGTAGTTTCGTTTTGCTAAGTGGTAACATGTTTTCTTGTTTCAGGTAATGATTTTGCAGCCCGATCTCCTGTGATAAAACTGATAAATTCTCAGGTATTTACTGCCATGTGAAAATAGTTTCTGTGACGTTTCTTAACAAATCCTGATGTACTGACAAAAATAATGCTGAATAATCTCACTGTGATCCCCAAAGCGAACTGTGGGAACTATTTTGTAAACTTCCATTTAAAATTTCTAATGAAGGCATCCTTAAGTGGTAAAGTCAACCAAAACTACAACATTTTCTTGAAACATGAGAATAAATTTCTTTGCAGCCATGTGTTGCGGCTGATTAACGAGTACTGCTTTACTCACTGCTTACCGAGTAGCACACCACAGCATAGCTAACATGAAGAGCTTTTTTGTGTCACTGTAACATAACAACTTTGTATCTTCCTGAAGAAGTATTATTTGTGGCCTAGCAGATGTATGGGATGTGTTTCTTCAGAGGTGATGCTGTGGGGTTTTTGGATGAGCTGCAGAAAGGGGACATGGCCTGTGGGAAGGATTTCAAGTTCCATTCCAATTTCTCGTGAGCTGCAGCTCCAGTAATCATCCAAATCCAGTCTGAGAAATTATAATCTATTTATTCATTATGGTTTTATCTCCTAAATACACAACTGTTACTCTATGCCAGTTGAAAAATAACTACTGGAGGTAACTGGTATAATTCAGCGCGTTACTGGGTGTTGTGGTGTATTTGTGTATTGTACTGTTTTGAACAAGCCATCACCAGAGCTGTCTTCCAGCCCTAAAATCCCAGAGTTCGTATTCCTCAGGGGATACCCCCCAGTCTGTCGGGTTCTGCTGGGATTGCGATGCTTGAGCAGAAGAAATGAACCTGGAGCACAAGGAGAGAGCAGAACCAGGCCCAAGAGGGGACGCCTCTGGCAGCTGCAGGTGGGCAGTGGCTCTGGTGAGCAAAGGGCATTACAGGAGCTCTGTGAAATCCTGAGCTCTGGCCGGGTAAAGTCACATTTGCTGAGTGGTGTTACTTTTTTTTTCCTTCTTCAGCAGCAGACACAATATTTTTTCGAATTACTTTTTTGCTATGCATTTTTGTGATTGGTAAAGCAGAGATTTTTCTATTTTATTCCTCCCTCCCTTACCTCGTTTATGTCCTGGTTCCAGCAGATTTTCTGTCTCTCCAGCAGCGTGAAATGAGCGCGCAGCTTTTCACCAGCTCAGTTTTCCGACGCGTTTCCCTGGCGTTGCTGTCCCAGGCGCCACCACGGGCGCTGCCGTGAGGGGCGGGGCGAGGGGCAGGGCCGGAGGGAGCGCGGTACCGCACGCTGCAGTTCACAGCCTGCAACGCCAGCGGCCAGGCCCGCGGCCG
>NW_010169654.1:0-14293 GCF_000695765.1 Mesitornis unicolor
GCACTCAATCCCCTCATCCAGATCAAAATCAGCTGCACTGCAAGCAGGTAATCGAGACCTGGACTCTATTAAAGGCACTGTACTAAATGTTACCAACTCTCTCTAGCTGCTCATGGAAACCTGGCTCTTAAAAATTGCATTAGCTCCTAAAAACTTATCTTAAGTAGACATAGAGCTACCTTGACATTTCTTTGCCAAGATTGCAGATTTCTCACATTCATGTTTTCTTGTTCTTTAAAATATTTTCCTTTTACTTACAGCAGCCAGGTAAAATAAATGCAAACAACAGAGACGTGCACATCTGTCAGCTCATGAAATCTTAAAACAGTCTTTTCTCTGAGGATAGCAAGTGTAGAAATCTAAATGCAAAACTAAGCGTGCTTGAAAACAGAGGAGTCCTTTCCTGCTACGATCGATTCTCCCGAGTGTGAAGCTGTAAGTGCAGATGTCAGATAGCATTCCAAAAAATGCTCGGTGGAGGCAGTGCACAAAAGCTGAACTTTGATTAAACCTGTGTTATCAAAAGGAGCTGTGTGTCCAGGGTGGAGCACAGCCCTGCGGAGAACAGCGTCTGCCGGGGCAGAGTAGAGTAACGATGGGTTGGGAGTCTGACAGTGCCTCCTTTTGTTGCTGTGTTTTCTTAGGGGCAGATTTCCTTGTGAAAACAGTGAGTCAGGGCACGGCCAGAAGGTGATATCTGTGTTAAGGAGTTACAGCTGATACACTGCCAAGGTGTCTTAAGCTGTGAGCTCTCCAAGATTCTGTATCAGAGGTTGTTGCTTAATGTGTATTTCTGAGTTCCCCGCCAGACAGACTGACTTTCTAAAGGTTTTTTTGTGGTTTATTGGTTACTGGTTTTAAAAGCAACAACTAGACCTGTGTCTGTGGATAAGGTACTCTGCATGTCTTTGGGCAGATTTCAACAACTGGTCTGTGTTTCCAAGTTTAATTCCCATCCTTCTCATCCATGCTGTCTCCTTTTAATAGCTTCTTTTTCTCTTTGTAGACTCCAGGGATCACTAATTAAGAAATCAGCCTCTGGTTGCTTGGATAACCATTGGCAAGTGCTGCCGTTACTGAGCTGCTGCTCTCCCCCGGTCTCTGACAGCAAATGAGTGCAGATAGGAACACAGCTGTGACAGAAGAGTGGTCAGATTACAAAGCCGCTGGGATTGGGTCTCTTCTTATCTGGCTCTGCCAAGCAGCAGGATGCGTGTCTCAATGAGAGCAGAATTAGGAAATGCCAAAGTAGAGTTTTACTCTCGAGAGATGCTATCGGTATCCTTCTGCAAAAGGAGGATTTGGGCAGCTCGAGAAGCTGTTCGGGACTGATGGTGTGGGCTGGGTGAGTTGGAGCTGTTCAGCCGCTCTTTCCTGTGTTTGTAACAAAAATCAAACTCTACACTTTACCTGATCCACCTCTGAAAAGCTGCTTTGACTTCTGGGTTGTAGCTCAGTTGGCACATAGGGGTTTGGTCCTTGTGCACACCGTGGTGTGAATTTAGGCTCTTCTCATTAGTTTGAAGTGATGTGGCAGACAGCTTTTTCTTCCCTAATGGGATGTGGAAGAAATCTTTTGCAGTCCTGCTACGTGTCCCTGTGTGATCATGAGGCAGCCCCATACAAATACAGGCTCTGGCTGCAGCTGCCTTTTCAATAAAGGTTTTTCCTGGTGCTTTTCCTGTTCTCTAGGGAGAAGGGAGAAATCTCAGCTGTGCAAGTGGGGCCAGCGCAGGCCTTTTTTTTAATTCAGTGGCCCAATGGCTTATAAACAGGAAAAACTGAGTTTGATGAAAGATGGATGATGCAATTCTAACAGCTCCAGTAACAAGGAGAACTTAGGATTTCAAACTCAGCCTTCTCTTTGGGGTGATGAATGTGTTCATCAGGCATTCCCATGCGATGCTGCGTGCCATTTCACAGTGCATGTCTTCTAGACCCTGGGCATAGTGAAGAAGCTGTGCTCTGCACCCAGAAGATGAGGTTTCCCAGTATTTAGGCAGGGGTTAGGTTATTCCATCTCATGTCCAGTTGTGTTGTTTGCGGCCCCATCTCTGGGGCGTACTGTCTCACGTCAGTGTGTACAAACCTCCTCCAAGGTTCAGGATGTTTCCTGTACAGGACAGGGCTACCTGCAGTGGTATTTGTTGCTCTGAAACCTATGGCAGATTCAGATTTCCCTGTGATGTGTTCCACAGCCAAAGCGGCTGGTAACACTGAATTTTGTTGGATCCCTCAAGAGCTGCGTTGCCACAGAAGCTCCGCAAGTCGCTGAACCGAAGCAGAGTACGCGTGTGTACCTTCCCTTGGGAGAACTGAATCCAGAAGGAGCCAACTGACTGTCCGAGTACGCTTTGCAAACACGGTAGCAATCTTTTGGGTGAAGCTTGTAAAGTGAAGCCAATGGGGACTAACTTCTTACCAACTGAAAATGTGAATTTCCTCTGAATGGACATTGCTTGCATTTTGTTTCCATGCTCATGCCTGATGAAATGCCGTGCCCCTCAGAGTGACAGAGACCCCTCAGGTAATGCCTTGGGACGTTACCTGGCACTTGGGAGCCCCGAGTTGGGTTGTCAGCCCTGCCACACAGTTTTCTGCCTCATCTCACCATGTACTGGAGAGGATGCACTAAGTCTTTCATCTTGTCCTTCAGAGGGTAGTTCTCCCTGCAGAAAGCTTATCTCATTCTGGGTGGTGCCAGGATAATGAGAGTCTGCTTTCCGTTTCAGAGGCCTTTAAGTGCTGCTCAAATAATTAAAACAGAACATAATTGGGCCCTGTGTTTCTCCCTTCTCTTCCACATTAATACGCTGGTAAATTAAGGCAGAGGTTCTGCTGGACGTCATACTTAAACCTACAGATATTCATTTAGAAGTCAAATGTACTTGGGCTTGGGCAGGTTTGGAAGGAAGGGTTTGCATTTTGCTCGCTCTCCCTTTGCATATGGAAAAGGTTCAGTTCTCTCCCTGCGATGCATAAAACCTGAAGAGCTTTTACCTGCGCTGTTTCTCTGAGCAGCCTCTTCGGTTGCCGAAATAACTCCTCGAAACTGGGAGAACCAAACAGGCAGAGCAAGGCCGGTGAAAAGCAGGTACCTCCTATGGCAGTGGGTGGCTGATAGTTACCCAAGTGCAATATTTGGAGGAGCACCATTTCTTTCAGTTCCTGCACCCTGTCCTTTCAAGGGCACTTTAGCTGAATGGTTCAGTGCTTGAGACCTGTCTAACTTTAATTTTCCTTAGATGGGTGGTCGGAAGAGCTGCTGGCAAACGCTTATTGCTGTATTCACGAGGAACAAGGACTTGGTGATTTGATGGGGGAGCCTGGGATGCACCTGGGGAAATGGCAAAATACAGCATTGGGGGCTCTTTTCACTACAGCTTTTATTGTTGTGGGAAAACTGATGGTGAAAACAAAAATTTTTGACTTACAATGGTTAAAACCTTCAAAGAGTGAGGATTTATCTAAAGACTGCCTGTTCCCTAATTTGTATCCAACTTGGGATTTTGAGACGAGCTGGAGATCTCTCTTGCAGTGCTCAAACAAACTCGTAGGTCCAGTTGTCTTTTGAAGCGTGGGTGGAATTTATTACCAAGTCTGAACGTAAGAGGTCTGAGCCCAGCTTTTCATTATGTCCCACGTTTGTCTTGCAGCGCTGCCCTCCCAGGGAGACGTTGGAGGGCTCCATCTGTGCGTCCCTACACCAGCACCATGTTCACCAGTGAAGGCTTTCAGTGACTTCCCACAAAATAAAGGACACCCATGGTCTTTTAGGGTTTTCTGTGTAATCCTGTGGGAGAGTTGACATTCTGCACGCGCTTTGGAGGTAAACAGAGACGGTGTCCACCTTGGTGCCTGTGTCTGAGGTGTCTCTGGAGGCAGCGGGCGCTATCGCGTTCATTACCATGTACGTCTGACTTGTCACGGCCGCTGAGTTATGCTCCTGGAAGCAGGGGTAGTGTAGACCAAAAGACCTTATTAAAGGAAACGAAATCATTTTCTCCACATCAGTGACCAGAATTATGCCATTTAATTAAAATATGTCTAGACAAATAACCCAAGGGTAGAGAGATATTATCTGTAATAAGTGTTTGAGGTTTCCGCACAGGGGCCATACTAAATACATTTATGAATAGCTTCTTTCCTCTCCCAAGTCTCTGGAGTCTTGGAGGACTGTAGCCACTGCTGGATAATACGGTTGTTTCTCATATAACTATATTGGTATTCATCTCTGTGTTAGCAATTATTTTCACCTGTCTGTAGATAATATTTCTGGGAGGTATCGATTAACACTTGTGTCTATTTTATTTTGACCTAGCTTTATTATTATAATAAGGGGGCTTTCAAGAGAGCACAAAAGGAACATTTCACAGAGGAATAGGAATCGATTCTTATCTTGGCTGCTCTCGTGTATGTTTAGCATTTCTCAGTCTGTGGTGGTTGACAGCTCGCTCTGGATCTCTCCTGGTTGTGTGGCACCTCTGTTGAAAATGAATTGAACGGTTGTAATAGGAGCTCTGGAGTTGCTGCCATATCCAGTGGTGACTTAAAATGGCAAAATAAACTCACTTTACTCGTAGCTGATGAGGAGGAACGCTCTGCTTTCTAAGGCCACATACTGAACTTGTTTCTTTCACCGTGGAGGACTGGAAGTCATTCTCACAGGAAAAGAGGGAGGACGCGTTTTCAGGCAGCCCGTTCTCTGTTTGGAGGTAAAATACAGTTATCTTTAAAATGATGTTGGGTGAAGAAATGCTAGAGAAAACCTAATGTCACATTTTTAAGGGCAAGTACGGTGCCTGTATTTTACCACATGCTGTGAGATTGTGCTGGTGCCATTAATGCCAGAATCCTTGGCGTTAAGTGGAGTGCTCTGTGTCACCGTGCCAGCGTTACCAGTGACAGCAACTGCCTTGTATCGAGATGGAAGTAGCGTGTTTCTGTGCATGAGTATTTCCTCCCTTTAGGACAGAAAATAGATTCCCAAGGTTACAATACGTGATGGGTGGTATCGAGAATGGATTGCTTGACATCTAGTGATGCAAATGAAGAGTGCTGGCAGTAGTCTTCAGCTGAGAAGCTGCTTTTTCCTATTGAATTGTGAAGGCAGTGTAAGAACGTGTGACTTTGGGTTGCCTCGGCACAAAACCTCCGTGTGCTGCCTGCATTAGTTGCCTCATTTGTTTGCTTTCATAGATGCACGCGTGCGGTGGTATTGGGGTTGTCTCTTCTGCGTGTTTTCAGGTGCAGAGAAGCAGCGGCCGTTCTTGTGGTCCCCTCTTTCTGTGCCTGCGGTGCCATGTGTGTACGTGTCAGCCGTGCCACTGAAGATACTCAGTCCCTGGAGAGCTTACGAGTTGCAGATTTACTATTAATCTTGCTATGAAGTGAGGTCTTAACTCAGGGTAGAAATAACTGCCTGGGCACTTCGCCACTGAGAAATGTGTGCAGATACACAAAGATAAGGAGCAGTGGCTGTCTGTGGGCAATGTTCTTATTGGTGGTCAGTGCTTTGAATAGGAGTAATGGGTTGTTACATAGTGGTCTTGTGGGATTTTGGAAAAGGACCTATGACACAGTGGTCTGGATATCACTCATTATATCTACATAACATCTTTCTGAATGATTTACTGTGCCCTTCCTCCAAATTATCCCCCTTTGTCACAGATTCACACAGGATATGAGGAGTTGGAAGGGACCTGGAAGGCTCCCCCAGTGCAACCCCTGCCAGAGCAGGATCACCAGAGCAGTCACACAGGAACACGGCCAGGGCTTTGGGTGTCTGCACACAAGGACACTCCACAACCTCTCTGGGCAGCCTGGGCCATGCTCCATAACCCTCACACTGACAAAGTTTGGCCTCATCTTCAGCTTGAACCTCCTGTGCTCCAGCTTGAGACCATTGCCCCTTGTCCTGGCATTGGCCATCCCAGAGCAGAGCCTGGCTCCTTCCTCCTGACACTGCCCTTTCCCAATGGATCCCCAGGAATGAGGGCACCCCTCAGTCTCCTCTGCTCCAAGCTCAAGAGCCCCAGCTCCCTCAGCCGCTCCTCAGCAGGAGATGCTCCACTCCCTCTATCACCTTTGTGGCCCTGCTGGACTCTTTCAAGCAGTTCCTGTCCTTCTGGAGCTGAGGGCCCAGCACTGGACACAAGATTGCAGGTATTGTCTGAGCAGGACAAAGCAGAGGGGCAGGAGAACCTCTCTGCCCTCCAACCACCCCTTCTCATCCAGCCCAGGATGGCGTTGGCCTTCTTGGCCACGGGGGCACATCTGCTGCCACCAGGTAGTATGGTAGGTGGAGTGGCCAATAACCTTCAAGGCTGTTTCTCAGTGGGGCTGAGAGCTGGTGATGATCAGCTCAAAGCATCCTGAACCTTCCCTTTCCGTCCTCAGCGTCAGAAGGGGCTCGGAGGGTGGCGCTCGGGCTGCGCATCAGAAACCACAGCACCTCAGTGAACTGGCACTCGATGTGCAAGGCCCTGACCCGACTTCAGCCCACAGAGGCTTGGATTTTCAACAGGCTGCAGCTCTGCCTTGGCTTTGTGCAAATGCCATCTCCAAGTGCTATTTTGAGAGTGTCCTGCTCTGGAGGTTTGAGGATAATTGCACCCCGGGGACAGCAAAATCAAAGGCAGCTGTTTCCAATGGGCATTCCTCAACCAACTTGCTGCTGGCAGCAGCCTCTCTTTTACAGCGCTTTCCCTGGGTTGTTTTCTATTTAATTTTATGGGGGCTTGTTAATATTTATTGGTTTTGTCACTAAGATATTGGATTGGGACTTGGAAATCCGTATTCAGGTCATAATTTTGCTGACCTGTCCCTTTGTATTGTGACTTCTCATCTTTACAGCAGAGGTGATGTATCTGTATCTGTCCCTTGGGACGGCTGCAAGAATAGATTCATTAACACAATGGATTGTAAAATAGCCACATAAATCATTTCCTAAATAACACAGGGAGTATAGGAATAAAGGGAAATAGTAGAAGAGACACAAAACTGTCAGTGTAGCTAAAAGGCTCTGCTTGTTATGGACAGTTTGGCCACCTCTGTTCCAAATTCTTTCCAAGGGAGTAGGTGGTGGTGATGTGAGCAAATGGTAAGGCCCTAGGTCTCCACAAGTCAACCCTTTGCTTGGCTTCGCTGTGCACATAATGGAGAGTAACCTTTTTTCTGCGAGGTTAGGTGGGTGGAGGATAAAACTATGCACAACTGGGGCTACCAGTGCTAAAATCAAAATAGCCTCATTTCTGTAGCTATCCACTCGTAATGCCACAAATGCTTGTGTTTTAGTGGCATTTTCACACACCGAGCATGTGCACAGCCACTGAAATATTGTTAATTAAAGAGTGGAGAAGTGAATTGTATTCCTTATCTGCCATTGCTCTTTAGCAGTCAGCCGTAAATATTTTGAAGCACCGAATTGGAAGCCGTTCCTCGTCGATGCTATGAAGTGCACTCTATTTGGAGGCCCTTTGGAGATAATGGGCAGAAGGCCTGGCCGGGGGCCATGGTGTAGCACGAGCCGGGCTGTGCTGCACTCGACCGAAATGGGAGGATGAGGCAGATCTGGGCCGGGAGCCCAAGTACCAGTTGGCTCCCAACACGTTGGAGCCTTTCAGCGCAAGTCCCTGTGTCAGACCGAAACGCCTTTAACTGTGCTTTGAGTGTGGTGCAGATGGCTAAACTGGGTTGCTGGAGATCCAAATTCCCCCGTTCGCAGCTGTAATTCAAGTCATCTCTGCTTTCCTCCCTCCCTCACGTGCTCCCCGTGTTCTTTCTGGGTTCACGTGCAGGGATCTTGCTTAAGCAGAAATCTGGGCTTCTCTAACCGAGTATCGAGGCGTTCTGCTGCTCGGGTGTCTTCAATAGTCATCAAGGTGCTTTGCAACATGAAGGTCCCATCATTTTCTTGCAGTAAGAGGGACTGTAATGGGGTAAATGACCTCCTCAAGGTCATCCAGTGGGTTGGTGCCAGAATGGAGCCCAAATTCAGTTGTCCTTGAGTCCCAACTCACTGCTGTAAACTGAAGCTTTATGTTTGCAATGAAGGGCAGATTCAGGCTGATTCTCTCCTAGGGAATGCAGTTATTCTGACTTCATTTATGTGCTTAAGCTTAGGTCAGTATCTGGTATAGGACCAAACCTTTTCCAGTATCCTGCAGTTCTTCTGAAAGGTGATAAATTACCCGTGCTGCTGTAAAAGGGCTGGATGTGCCTCCAGGAGTAGAGGTGGAGTGGACAGAAGAGGGCAGAGGCAGTTTTGTGGGCAAAGGAGTTGAGGGTGGTGATGAGGATCGGTTGTGGCAGTGGATACTGGTGTATAAACACAGGAATGCGTTGCAGACTGTCGCCGTGTTTAGGTTTTTAAGAGTAGCAGCTAATTATTTACATAAATGAAGAAATCCAGAGTGCTTCTCAACGCATTTGCCACCTATGTATGAAGAGGTGACTTCGCTACCGCCACTGCACACAGTTTCTTGCTCCAGTTTCTATAGGACCTATAAGAAGAGGAGCCAGCGTGCGTGGTGGAAGGGCAGGAGGTGAACCCGATGCAGAGGAGATGTTGAACTGGTGCAGATAACGCAGAGCTCCTGCTCGGCTGTTTTGGTAGGAGGGCTCTTGCGTGCGGTGAAGTTGCATATCTTCTTTCTAAGAGCATTTTGAAGAGGGTTTTGTTCCACCGTTGGGTGTGTCGTTCGTGCATTAATTGTGGGTTGCGTGTTGGTAGTCGTTTTTTGACAGGTTTATAAGGGAGTTGGCATACCAAAGTGCGTATATGGAAAGGCAAAGCCCTGTCGGTGTGGTTTCTGAATAGCAGCCTAAAAAGGAGCGTGCTGGGTCCTCTCTGGTGCGTGGTTGGTGTGAGCCTGCGTAGAGCGGCGCCGGGGCTGCATCGAAATGCTGCAGCCCAGTTCCCTGCCCAGCAGCTCAGCGGGGCGCAGCGAGATCTGAGGCTTTTGCACATCACAGAGAGCTCCTGCATCTTTTGTGAGGAGCAGGATCCTTCCGTGCTGCTCTGCTTTATGGCGCTTCTCTGCTTGGCAAAAAGATTTCTCCTCCCCTCTTTCTTACCTCCAGAATAAACGCTATATCCTAGCCAAGCCTCACCTGTAAATTCGGGGGGTGGCTTTATTTTCTTTCATCTCTCGGAGTTGGAAAGGTGGCTAAAGGCTCTCTGTGTTGCAACCTCGGCTACAAAAAGCCTATAGTTTTAATTGTGCATGAAAGATTCAAACCGAAATGTTAATCAGCTCCAGAAAGGCTATTTTTAGAGCCGCTGGACGCCGGTTTAGTTGCGATTTGTCGTACGATCAGAAGGGCGAGAGGTTTTTCTTCTTTCTGTGCGTGTCAGCTGTGTGCGCTCTGCAGTTCACACTGTCCTTAAGGGACCTGCACGTCTTCGTTTTACTCAGGTTTTCCTCAAAAATGTCTGTCCTCTCTCGTTTGCTTCTGTATTGTAGTGAGCAGCCTGATCTTCAGAGGTGTTTCTGTTTGGGCTGACATTGCCAGGCGAGATGCAGGGTGTAGTTTGACGAGTCGTGATTAATCTGATGCTAAAGTATATTGGGATGTGCACTTTGTGGGGTGATGCACATTCACCTAGAGTGCATTTCCCGTGTATGTGGCCTGGGAGGACTGGACCTGCACCTGGTGAATGAAGCAAAGGGGAAAATGGAAATCATCCAGCTAATTCTGGAGATTAAGGCTCTCACAGGCGTGCATGATGCAATCAAAATGCGAGTGTGTGCAACGCTATCAAACCCAGGGTTTAATATCCAATTGCCTAAACGCTTATGAATCAGAGTCATTAGAGGTTTGTGGGGTTCACTTGGTATTAATATGGACTCTGTGTGTATTCCAAGGCAGCAACAGCTTGGCAGAGGGGTGAGAGCGAGGGGAGGCCTAAAGCCATCCTTGGTCTGTGGGCTAAAATCCTCTTGGGAGGAAAAGAAGAAGTTGGGATACTGGAAAGGTAGTGAGGAGTATAAACCTGGCATGGACACAGGTGAGAGGGTGAACAGGGCTGGTTTGGGTAAGTGCAGAAATGCCTTTTGTGCAGAGCGGGGTGGTAGCGAAGTCAGAGGATCCAGACACAATTCCAGGAAGCGCGAGGAAGGAGGGGCTGTTACCAGCGCTGATTGTTTCATTTGGTAATTAGTGCCTGCATCTCCTCTAAGCCAGCTAAAGGGGAGGATGTGAGCCGCTGAGAACCAGCCCCTCCTCCCCTTCCCCACACATCCCCACCCTTTTCACACACGCTCTTGCTAAGTGAAAACCGTACTGACGTGAGGTTTGATCGCGGGGAGCTTCCCGACGACGTAGCGCAGGTGCTTGGGGACCGCTCAAGAGCGTAAATCTTAATTGTAAATATTTCATGATCTGTCACCGGTGCACGTCGCCTTGAATGCAAAGTTGTCCTCGAGACTGAAGCATATGGCTGCAACCGCCTCACGTTCCTTTCTTGCCTTCTCTCCATCGCTTCCCCTCCCTGCGAATTGAAAGGCGCAGCGTCTTTGCTACAAATAATGATTTGTAAAACAGTGATATTTGAAATTAGTGGCTGCTGCCGTCTTTGATGTTCTTGGCGCTGTTGATTGCTACCCAAAGCAAACTGGGAATTAACAGTCTGTCATCCTCTTGCCTCATAGCTCAAGGCTATAGTTAGTAGTTCAAGTTGCAACAGATCTGAAAGTTGTTCCCTTCAGCTGCAGCAGGAGGGGAGCGCTGTGCCGGAGCGCGGTGTTTGGTAAGGGATGACTTCAGCGCGCTGCTTTGCCATCACGAGGACACCCAAACCAGTCCGTGCGGTATGGCAGGGATATCCTGGCTGCTGCTGTATGTGTCAGTCTTAGGAAGACCCCCAAGCCTTTGCTCTGGAAAGGACCTCCCAGTCAGTGTGGTTTTAGTGTCTGAATTCAGCCTAAATCCTAGAGCTCGGTGCAGAATTGTGCACGTGGTTTCTGGGATGCAGTAAGTGGCATTTTCTTACTGGGGAAAAAAAATATGCTGTAATTTAAACCATGCTGTCAAGATAAAATGATTGCAGCATCTTTATTTGCTGGTTCTTTGCCGAGTGGTCCATCCTCCAGGACTCTGTGAAACACAGAAGATAACGCTTGCATTCGAGGCAGCTCAGTGGGGCTGCAGATCCATGCAAACGTTGAAATCCTCTGCTCACAGGGTTTGCAGCTCCAGAATTACAGGTCTGAGGGCTTCATTGAATTGTCAGAGGTTTTTAAAGCACTGCGTATCTGCTGATTTCAATGGAGTTTGCTCTCAAGTACCTCTTCAGAGTTTAGATACCAGTGACTAAAACCAGTAATGAAATCGCGTGACCTGTTGCCAAAAGGTGGAGGGAGGACAGATGCATTAGGAGTTAAATGAATATTTTAAAATACTCACAGATATTTTTCATTCCAGTAAGAGGAAAGGGGTGAAGTCTGCCCAGTGTTGTACTGCTGGCCACTAACAGTGCAAATAAATGTGGAGAAGGAAGAGGAGATGTTCTTTCCTCCTTTAAAAAAAGGATAAATGTGTATTTATTCCTGGTATTCCAAAAGCGAGATGGAAAGAAGCCCTTTGTCTGTCTGCTCTCTTCTCCTTCCTAACCCGTCTTTTGCCCCCCCATGATCCGACACCGTTTCATGCGTAGTCAGTCGCTTTGTGGCTATTGTGGTTTCTTCTACACAGCAACAGGAAAGACCAAAACATAAATAAAGGAAAATGTGGTTGTGGAACCACACGTTTTCGTTGAGTTTGACCAGACTTCAGGTTGGCTTTTCTTACAGCTTAGAGATTGTCAAACCCAAATTGTCCCTGTGCAGGGACTTGAGGCCAGGTACCTGGTCCTGTTCCAGATCTACTGCTTGACTTGGTATGAACACACCCCCATATCTCCTCTCTGCCCGGATTTAGGCAGTCCCTGCTCTGAGGAGCTTTCCTGTGCATTGGTCTCTTCTGATCTGATGTCCTTGCAAACTCTTGACTTTCTTCCTATTTTTTTCTGTTCCCAGGGTGGTGAAGGAGGAGATCTCGGATGACAACGCAAAGTTACCTTGCTTCAACGGAAGAGTGGTGTCCTGGGTATGTGGCTCATTTGTCTGTGTCCATGTCATTTGTTACAGGGGGCACGGTAGCAGGGTAGTTGGTTCATGGATCCCGATTTTTACAAGTGGCTTGAATCTCAAGTTGCATGGAACTCATTTGTGTCCATGTCATTTGTTACAGGGGCACGGTAGCAGGGTAGTTGGTTCATGGATCCCGATTTTTACAAGTGGCTTGAATCTCAAGTTGCATGGAAGCCAAGGCGTAGTTTTTCATTCTATCTGTTATATCCTATTTTAAAGTAATCTCTTTTTAAAATAAAAGTGAAGGTCACAGAGGTGCGCAGGGCTGAGAAGGTGGTTTAAACATTAAACCTTTCATGTCAGTAACATGTTGTGTCATTTATCTTTCCCACTGTTGTCTCTCCTTTGCCTTATCCAGCTGTCAACCCCAGAACAGATCACATCTCCCTTGTTCTTTCTCCTGGCTGTTTCCAATGTGTTAATTTCTCCAATATGCCACGATACTTGTTTGCCACCTAACTCTAGTTATTAATTACTATCTCCTAAGTGTTACCCAGCCCTTTAGGTTGCTTTCCTTTTACTGTACGGGTGACCTGCGCTCTGTGCTGAGCAGCAGCGTCCAATCTGTGCTGTTACTGTAATAGCTGGTGGCTTCTCCACATGCCTCCGTCTTTGGCCACATTATCATCTACTTAATGGAGACGCAGTAGAAGTCTGCTGCTCCCTAGGGTTACTGTGTGAAATGCAGTCATTCTCACCTGCAAATGGTGTTTGGGGCGCACATCAACACGCAGATAGATGTGGTGTTTGGCCGTTCTATGAACATATTTCTCCTCCTGAGGATAGGAGGTTTATCGCTATCAGGGTTGATTAAAGTGATTGTGCACCTCTAGGGAGCAGAGAGGGCCCTGGTATTTTAGATATTAACACCAAAAAAAGCATTGTGGATATAGTCTGTGATTTTCATACCCTCTTTCAAGCTGACCTTACAATCCTGGGTGTACCTCTAGGCAGCAGAGAGGGCCCTGGTATTTTGGATATTAACACCAAAAAAGCATTGTGGATATAGTCTGTGATTTTCATACCCTCTTTCAAGCTGACCTTACAATCCTGGGTGTCAGCAACACAAGAGGGGACAGGAAGAATTGTCTGTTTTCCCCAAAACTCAGCTTTGACTCAAGGATGAAGTGACTCTCTGTTAATTTTAAAAGCCTGGCTTCTGGTGGATAGGCTTGCGTGTGCTTTTGCTATAAAATCAAAGACCATATTGATTGCATGCCTGCAGTAGAGTGCATGTGTGCATTCTGTTGTTGTGAAAGGAAAATGCAGTGTAGCTTTTAAACGTTACTTTGATTGGGAGATTGTTCGTGAGTAGTAGTGCCTTGTTCACCGAATGCAGCCCCTGCTGGGTTCTCAGCAGCTGAAAATGTTGCTCCTGTAAGGGCAAGGGCTGTCAGATGAATTGAGCTCAGTTGTATCATGCAATATTATCACTTCTTTTTTCTGCTCTATTGATTGCTTTCAATTTTAAGGCACTCAGACTGTGGCAACCGGGCAGTCCCAACAGGTTCTTAGCATTAGGCAAGCAAAGCACGTCGCTTTCTAATGCATGGACTTAAACTTTAGTCCTCCTACACACCCAGATGTGTACAGAATATGGATTCACTGCTTTTCCCATGGCTTTTCTGATACTTGCATTATCCTATTTAATAGGATGTTGAATAGAAAGGCAGTTTCTTGTCTACATTTAATAGAAAATATAAAGACACATCGGTTTTCCCAAGTCAGGACACAATCCCTCCTTCACTTCTTATGTCTTTACCAGAAGAATGAGTTCAATTTGCCTTCCTTCCTTAGGTGAAATAGCATTAGTTTGGTGATAAATAGTGAAATAGTTTTTCTTCTTAATGCCAACCGAGGACATTAACATGCAAGAATCAGTACAGTCTGAGTCATCAGCCAAGTCTCTAATAGTAGGAATGAAAGCAAAATTTAGATGCATAGCTTAAATTAAGTGTTTCAGAGAATTAGTGCAGTAGAGCCCTTTGTGAGTGCTACACCAATGTCAGCTCTTCATGCTCTGCTGCTCGCCAGCAAACGGCATCGTGCAATAGAAACCCATCTGCATGATTGTTGCAGGTAGCGTGGATGGATGTAGTGCTTCCAAAGACTTGGACTAAGTTATGACTTATGACACTGAGTTGGGAGGGAGTGTTGAT
>NW_010169655.1:0-7142 GCF_000695765.1 Mesitornis unicolor
ACACACAGATATATATCTTATTTATTTTAATAAATGTATTGGTCTGAGCACTGCAGCTCCTGCATCGGCTTCCAGTTTGGTGCTGGTGCAGAATCCTCCCCCGCAAAAGTCAATAAAGGACGAGCTGAGATCTCCAGCCCTTCCAGCGAGTTAAAAGTGAGCCAAAAACTGCTTTACTGCGATTTTGGCCATCGAAATCCAAAAGCAAACACAGGCCGGTATTATCAGCTCACACCAGATCTGCCTGCAGACAATAATTCTTCCTGTCTTGGACCTCTGCCCATGTGCATTATTGTAATTATCAGCAATTTAAAAAAAAATAAAGCAATAAAGCTAGGATGAGCTGCTGGTCTGGAGATTTACTGCCTGCTGTGTCAGGCATTCATTAGGCCGGCCGGGTTCAAGCCGTCGATCTGCTGGATAAAAGCAGGAAGGGAAGTGAAGGAAAACAACGCGTTCAACACCATTCGGAGCACAAATTGCGAGCTCTGCTCGTGTTTGCAAGTTCTAAACCCAAAACCGGGGGAATTTGAAGTGTTTTCTGTTCAGGAGATGTTGTGTGTGAAGTCCTTCTGCCAGCTTTCCTTTTTGTTGAAATCCAGGCGGCGCACGTTGTTTGCACCACAGATCTTAGCTGGGAAACTCAGAGTTTTCTGTAATGCCATATACGCGATATTTTGGCGTCAGTGAAAAGCAAATTGGAGATTTCCTGCTAAGCTGCTGTGGTTTTGCTGGAATAAATGCCCATATCCTGGCTAATCTGCTCAGATGGGCGAGGTTACGGTAACGTTTGACCTCATAGAAAATTCAGAATGGGGTTAAATTTGACGTTTTGGGGATAACTTTAAAGGAAAGCTGTGAGGAAGAGAGGATTTGGGATAGAAGAGTGATTGGAGTTTCACTTTTTGTGAAGAGGTGTTCATTATATTTCATAGAAATAGCAAATACAAGAGTGGATACTTGGGCACAGACATTTCCATCAGAGAAGTAAAGAAGATGTAGAGGTTTGAATCCCAGTGTTTCGGGACCATAAATCAGGCGCTGCTTGACAGGGTGAGGAATTTAACTGACATTAACTGGCCCGAGATTGATGTGTTTATGGCATCAAGTACTTCTTTGGGCTTGGAAAGCAAACTGGATTACAGAATTATACCAAAAAAAGAAGTGGAATTTAATAATGAATCATTTTGTAATGGCCTGAGTGATCTGCTTTAATTTCTGGCACTCCAAAGGCAATTGTGGGGAGCAACAGCAAATTGCTTTGTCCCAAAAAACCCTTGTAGGTGATTTTCTTCACTTAAATAGCAGTGTTGGAGGTGCAGCCTCTGCTGGTACAGATGAAGTTTGCTGTGCTGTTTTCTCTCATTGCAGGTAGAGTGAGATGAAAACACAGCATTAAATAACTGATGCGTTTTGCATCTGGAGTGGATTATCAGTGGTGAAAAAAGGGAAGCCCATCACTCCAAACCTTTATCTTGCAGGTCGTGGGGTCAAAGATTCAACTGGTGTCTCTCCAAGTTCATTAACTTACTCAACGGTGCAATTGAAGACAAGATTTCTTCCAGTTGATGAGAAGTGATGAAATCAAGCAAGTCATTAGTCTGGTTTGTTCAGCTGTGAGCTGGGGCTTAGCACGGTAGCTACGGCAACAGCGCTCTGCTGATATGCGAACTATTTGAGCAATCCGGGGAGGAGGAACCGTACCTTTGAATGATACCTTTGGAGAGACAAAAATCAACAGGAGCTGGCATGGGCTGGAAATAGGGGGGTGGCAGTGATTTCAGGAGGTCGGTATGTGTTTGAACAGGCGTTCTGCTCATGCAAGAGCTGCTACCAATGGGTTGCTGAGGGGTGTTTCTGCCTCTCGAGATGCCTGCGTCTGTCCTGCTTTTGTGGTTACGTGTTAAATGTCCTTTGAAGAAAGCACATTTCAAACATAGGCGGTGCTGGTGATCCCCAAACACGTCCGTTTTGATGTCTGGATGCACTGTTTGCTTATTACAAGGGTGAAGGCTTTGTGTGTACTTGATCTTACGTTTCATTTATTTTTTTTATCATGGTTCAGGGTGAATCTTGGATGCAGTTGCAGTGTTGTCCTAAAGCAAAACGGTGTTGTGGGTGGTTTCCTTCAACGTGTTGAGTCTTGTGCTCTCTGCGAAGTGCTTGTTGGGACCAAAGTGGTGGTTGCATGTAGAAAGATGAAAAGGTCCTCATGCAAAATTCGTGTGTGTGTGTGTGTGTGTGTGTGTGTGTGTGTGTTTTCAAGGTTATGAAGGATCATTCCTCATTTACCTTTTTCTTCTGAAATGATGTGAATTTCTGCTTCTCTTGGTCCTATCCCTCAAGCAGCAGCTGTGTGTTCAGCACCAAACAACCCTTGACTCCCAGTGTAAATGTCTGATCTCCAGGCAGTGATTTTGTGTGTAAACACGGAGGGGGAGAAATAAGCTAACGATAATGGAGTGTATTATAATACGTAGGGAGAGGATGTTCAGCTCCTGACATACTTGGTCTTCCAAAAAACCCCAACTCTGCAATTGAATTTAATCCCCTCCTAGCTCTTTTGGTCAGCCAGCAAGGTTTCAGCGAGGGAACCTGACCTTGTAGTCATCGATCGGGTCTGCAGTTTGACCTGAACGTGGGTCTGGGTCGGCGGGGTTTTTGTCTGCTGGTGCACAAAATCCCCATCAGAACTGGTGAAGACTTGGTGTGGGCTCGCTTTAAGCTTCAAGAAATACGGTTACAAACTGCCTTTTCAAGACTCTGCTGTTATATTTTGGGTTTAAGCAGAAGCTTTCTGAAATAATGCCAGCATATTTCTGGGGCTCTGTGTTGTTCTGCTTTGGATTCGATCGAGCAATCAGCGCGTTTTGTTTGTGTCTTCGCAGGCGCTGGCAGCCAATGCAGGGACGGGGTTTGCAGTGGCAGAGCCTCAAATTGCCATGTTCTGTGGGAAGCTGAATATGCACGTGAACATCCAGACTGGGAAATGGGAACCGGACACTTCAGGGACCAAGAGCTGCTTTGGGAGAAAGGAAGAGATCCTGCAGTACTGCCAGGAGGTGAGTTTTTCACCATGATCTTAAAGGGATTGGAGTCCAATGTAGGCACTTGGCCTTGATAAGCGCCTTTAGTTGTGCCTCTGTGGTGGCAGGCATGTAAAATACCACAAGGAGTGGGGTTTTTTAATGGGAAAGTGATATGATGCACCATGTCTGGACTGGAAAAGGTTTAAAACTGTTTTAGAAGGCTGATATAACTGGTGCTACATTTGGTTCACGTAGCGGAAGCCTAAATATAAGTCAGTGTCTGAACTTGAGACCTCAACCAGGACGTGGGGATCGTGTTAATACATCCTAAACAGAGCAGGCATAAGGAAACACGAGGAGAGAGGTGCATATTAGCTTGAGAAGTGATGAGAGAGCCTGAAGATGCTACTAAACCCTATTTGTTGGTGATTGCCCTCTGCCACAGGGTATTGTGCTGCACTGGACATAACAGAAGGGATAAATACTCCTCCTCCACTACCATGCAAAGCCAAACACCTCAGCTTAGTGCCAGTGAATGGGTGTCCCTGTGTATTTGTTATTTGAACTTGGTTTTGCTTAGAGAATTGGCCTCAGTGCTGGTTAGGAGCCATTTTTGCGTGTTCTTTGTCCTTTCTGGAGAGAAACATCTCTCTTAAACTCATCTTCAACAGATGTATCCAGACCTTCAGATTACCAACGTTGTGGAAGCCAACCAACCTGTCAGCATCGAGAGCTGGTGCAAGAGAGGGAAGAAACAGTGCAAGGACCACACTCACATTGTCGTGCCCTACAAGTGCCTGGGTGAGTTGTTGTGCATCCTCATGGGAGGAGCACGGCGTTGCCTCCTGGCGTTTTACACAGAGGACACCCGAGTTTAGAAGGCTTTTCTCATATCAGGTTGCCATTTCCACAGCCAGCTCCCACTTAAACATGTTTTATTTCCACAAGATGGATCTCTGCCTTTCTTGAACCGGTCGACAGCTTGGTAACAGCTGTGGTGGGATAATGGTGCCTGGCGAGAACAAGAAATCCCCGTTCTCTCTGCAACCGCCATAAAAACCTGCAGACTATTGTACTTGGGTATCACAAAGACACTGGGATTGAATACTCTGATCCTATTTTTGTGAAGCTTTAATATTTTGTTGCCTTGGAGACTTAAATACTCAGTGCGTTCGGGCTTCCTGCTTTGGTCTTGGCAAGAGATCTCTATTCTGTTTCGATGCCTATATTTAAACTTTGCTGCTTCAAAGAGGCCCTGCTTCTTGCAGCTGTATCCCATGTCCCAGCTTTGAACTGTGACAGAACATGAGACAAACCGTGATGGATTTCATGGTGCTTTCCAGAATGCATCCACCCACTTGAATCTGGCGACGTGTTCAGCTGCTTTACCTTGCAGCTCTTGACCTGTATGTCTTTTGGACCCCATGCTGCACTGCATGTGTCCTTAGTAGTAAGCTTAGTCTCAGCTGGCTGCATCTCTACAGTTATCCACTGGCCGAGACTTGTTTTGCAAGCAGTCTGGTTGCTGGGAGCATTCAATGGGAACCAGTTTTAATAATTTATATCTTTATCTCAGGTTAGCATGCAGTTTGACACAGAACATGAGCAAATCCGCAGACCTGTATGTGATACCTGCCAGTAGACAATCATAAGACGCCTCATAAGAAATGAGATTTGATGTGGACACATACTGGAAGTTGCTTGTCTTTAGATGTGGAGCTTCAGGTTTGAGTAGCAACCAAACCCGGCTGATTATACTGAGACTTCCTAATAGAAATAAGGATGAAAGCGCTGGATTTATAAGGAGAAATAATCCTCCCCCGAGCCTATTCTCCAGCTGAAGAATAAGCTGATTTCATAGACGTGGCCCTAACATTTGACAAGCATTAAAGTATCTGTTAAAGGTTTTAATTGGTGTCTGTCGCAGTGTTCTCGACTTGCACAGCCCAGCTGCAAGGCAGCTTTGGTTTTCAGGTCCATATGTGTGTAAAATACCTTTTCGTTGTCTTTAGCACTCCACAAATTGCTCTTGTAAATGGATGATGTGTTTCTCTGCAGTGCATATGGCTTTTTCAGTCAAACTATGGGGTTTTTATTCCCATCCCTGCTTGTCTCCCTTGCTCCATTAATGCACGGACTGTCTTGAGGCTGGATCTTGCTATCATACCACGTTAACCTTCTCCTGCCTCCCCCCCATCACCAATGAAAGCCCTTTTTGTATTTCAAAGGTGAAGGGAGGGAAGAGGAGAACCCATTAGCACCCTCACTGAACTGTAAAATCCGAGTAACAATAGGATGATGGGAGCTGGGCTGAGCCTGGCGAGGTGTGAAAAGACAAAATGCTGACAGTTCTGGTTGGAAACATCTCTTACCCCTGCTCTGATCTCCAAAAAGGAGAGGATTTTTCTTTTCTTGATAGCAGTGGCCATAGGGGAGGTGTCTGTGAGCCTCAGGTATTGATACTAAGGGCTTGCAAAAAATGGATTTGTGCCAAACTTCATCATGCTGCTGAGGTTGTGGTTATCCAAGTATTGGAACCCAGTGTATTTGCTGATTCTGGCTCTACTCTGGGTTTTGGGCTGTATGGTTTTTATTTTTCCAGCCTGCTGTGTTTTGGTGAGGACTGTCCATGTCAGGGCATGTGCTGCAGTTGATCCTGAATGAAACCATCTGGAAACACCTTAAAACAAAAGAAATCCAAACCAAACAAGACACTTTTAGTCTATTTTTCTGTAAATCTGCAGAGAAATCTGCCCTGTCCCTGTTAAGGATACACCAAATGTTTAAGGCGCTTGCAACACAGTGTAATTTGGGGCAGTCCTGATGCTGGCTTTGCTTTCTGCTGGAAGTTGGACGTGCGTGATAGGACAAGTGACCTATGGCTGTGTCTTCTTTTCCAGTGGGTGAATTCGTGAGCGATGTCCTGCTGGTTCCTGAGAAGTGCCGCTTCTTCCACAAGGAGCGGATGGACGTGTGCGAAAGCCACCAGCACTGGCACACCGTGGCAAAAGAGGTAATTTCTTCTGGATCTGACCATTGAAGTGCTTGTAGAATTGGAGCGTAGCAGCGTTTATCTCTGAGGTCTGTTATTCCCATGAATGGACTGAGGCAGGAAGAAATGAAAAACTCAATGTAAAAGTACTCAGATGACTTAAAAAAACCTGTGCAGCCAGCTGATATACACTCATGAGAAGCTGTCCTCAGTGGCTTGCCGAAGATCAGACTGTAGGACAGAGGTAGGAACTGAAATCAGGTCTCTAGGATATTGCTTTAACCAATGGCTCATCCTTCTTTCCAGTGGTCATGGGATAGTTCTGATTTTGCATAAATGTACCTGCTGCTGCGGCTGGGGATTTGGGTAGGAGCTGGGCTGTGGCTGATTAGTGGAGGTTTTACATAAGAGATGGATTATCTTCTCAGAATAAATCTAGCCCGTGGGTTTTTTTTCCTGTTGTTGGTTTTTTTTAATCTGAGTAGCAAAAATGTGGCAGATTCTCTGCGCACCCATTGAAACTGGGGGTGATCCAGACAAGATCACGACAAAATGCACATATTTTCCATATTGTTTAGTTACGATGGTGCTAGTAAAGATGAGGTTAAGGATGTACCAGTTAAACTTCCTATTTCTTTCAAATCCCAGCAGCAAAACCCCGTCTAAATACAGCTGTGATAGAGGAATCGGCTTTTAGTTGCGGATAAACTTGTTGATGTGTAGCAAATTTAAAAATCGCCTGCTTTCGACATAGTTGGAGAACTTCTTGAGAAATATCTGACTCATTTTACATCCGTGCTGCGACAAAGCAAAGAACAAAAGGGTTTTAATGTACATAATAAAGCCTTTCTTGCTTCATTCTTTCCTGAGGCACCACAAAACCGTGTATTTCCTTACCTTCAGAGAAGTGTATAGACATAATGGCTAATCACAGTTTGCATTTGGCTTTTTCTTGAATTACCTGATCGATTTTCATCTGCAGCATGTTAAAATAATCTTGACACAAAGTCCATTTGAGCGATTATTCACTTACTGCAATGTAAAGTTTAATAGATAAAGTTTAATGAAATGGCCAGCCCAGAAAAGCAAACAACATTTCTGTTTCTTTCAAGTCCTCTTTC